>NC_049991.1:9405027-9427894 GCF_000003815.2 Branchiostoma floridae | reverse complement strand
CACAGAATTTAAACAAGCATAGCACAGAGGCTGAACAGGACGAAAGAAGACCGATACACATTCCAAATCTTACGGCAATTTATACGGGGATTCTTGATTCATCATGTCACACACACCAAACGCACACACAATACGCACACACGTACACACACACACACACACACACACACACACACACACACACACACACACACACACACAGGCGCACACAAACGCACGCACACACAAGCGCGCTAACACTCGCACAGACGCACACAAACACAACACACACAGACAACACACACACGCAGACACACACACACACAATTAAATGTACACACAAATGAAGTTCAACACAAAAGCTACCTAAAACATGTCCTTCTAGCGAAAGTAAAAAGCTTATTGAAAAGACACGTCTTTTGCTTTTAAATACCTAAAGAAAGCCCTGATACTCACTACTGAGGGTCCATCTGTGGTCTTCTCGTACTCTTCAATGAGTTTGTCCATATAAGAGAAGAGGTCCTGTTTCCGCGCCATCTCCATGTTGAGCCATCTGTGCTGCCGCCTCTCCTTCCACTCGTCCAGCTCCTCCTGACTGTGCGCGGCAGGACAGATGTTGTGCCGGTCTTCTACTCCATCGTACGGACAGACACCGACTGCGTGGCTAGAGGGATGCAGTAAACAAAGATATCAGCCATTACGTTAAAGGTAGAGTCATCTCTAGAGGCAAGTGGTCGAGTTTCGCAGATAATATTTTCTGAATCCAGCAAAATAATTGTATTGGTAATTTGACATTGACTTAAGACTAGGCAGCAGTTGCAGTTTAGAATAGCAGCATTCTGATAACCCATTTAGTACCCTCTGGAATTCCCATCCTGGCAATACAAGGGTCTGCATGAATCTATTCAGTCACTGAATTATAAATGGGTAGTTTCTTTATTAATCTATGATAAAACCTTACAAATTTGTTTGATTCTGTATTTGTAAAATGTGGCCTTTAAAAAAAAATAACATCCGCTTTTAGGGATCCGTAGTCAAATTTACAAATTTGGTTCATTTTGTAGTCATAAAATGTCGTCTATTAGGAAATAACATCTGATTCTATGGATCAATTAAGCATAGATAGTACTTATCATTAAAGCATCAAAAATGTTGTCTAAGAACAATTGAAATACTTGTACTTTCAAATATTGGTCTTAAACAGTAAAACCAAACAAACAAAACAAAAGCATATTCAGTACCTTCGGCAAAGTTTGTACTCCTCGTTTGATCCAATCCACGGCGGCCGGCGATACTGCCAGTTGTCGCTGGCGTCCGACCTGATCCTGGCCTGGTGGCCCTCGGACGAGCAGTGCTGGTCAAACGTCACCCTGCCGTTACACGTCTTATGGCACAGGTTACAGTAGTACTGACTCGCCCGTGGGGTGAGAAGTGGGAAGTCTGAGGGACGTGCACGTGGAGAAGCTTGAGGGGACGGTGTTGTGGGTGTTGATGGTCTGGTATGTTGTTGTTGTGAGAGATTCACCAAGACTTCAAGGTCACGAACTGTAAACATACAATTTTACAACATTCAAGGTCATTCAAAAATTCAGTTTTAGTCTTTGCAACAGTTACTAGCTGGAAGCGTTGTGCTAATGGCAAAAATGCTTCATAAATCATTCAGGATAAAAGCTGTAAATGATAGTGGACGAAACAAGGGAATTTGTTTATCAATCTGTTATTTGATAATCTGTACCTGTATCTATATAGCCGGTATAACAGCCCTTTGGCGTAACACACCAGCTCCTCTGTTACATAGAAGGAACAATTTTAGTATCACACCTTTCGTTTCTTTCATGAATGTCCATATCTTCCTCTCCTCTTGACTGTGAGCAAATGTGCACGTCTTGCCAACGGGACACGCGTTGCCTTGTTGAACATGCCAGCACATCTGGAAGGGCGACTTTGGCATGGTCAGCGGTTTCCGGATCTCCTTTTTAGCGTCAGTACTGAGACACATTCTGTTTGCCACGTTCCACGGGTGCTTGTTTCGGTGTTCGCATGTATGGCCAATGGTTGACATCACACTTACACCACACCCTGACAGCCAGCACTGCCTGCAGACGAACTGCAACTTGAATGGACATTCCACGTGTCGCCATTTTGCGGGAACGTTTCCCATTGGACGAGGACCGGCTGCCTCTGATTGGTCGTGAACCAATTGGCGTTGCGAAGTACCGTACTTTCTTTCCAGCATCCACACGTCCATCTCTATCTGGCCGTGTGCCCGTCGACACCCTTCGCCTCCAAAGGTACACTTGTCCATGTAGGCGCAGAATAGCGGGATCTGATTGGCCGCGAGCTGTGGCAGTGGCATTACCGATGTGAAGCGAGTCTCTCCTTTACTTGTTTCTCTCTCGTGGACGAGAAGTTCGATGTCCTCCTGACGTGTTTCCAAATGTCGGTCACACAGCGACGAGTCACTGATGACCTGAAATGCGACAAAAATTAATCAATATCTGTTCTCGCGAGAGACAACGGCGGGAACGTGCGTGACGTGAGCGAAAACGAGGGTCGGGCGGCAATAAACTGGTTCACTCTTCCAAGTATACAGGCGCGCGACAGTTACTGTGAGTCATATGTCAAAGGTGAAGGCCTCTTAGTCATAAGCAAAACACGACAAATTTAGACAATGGTTCAGACGAGTACTGTTTACAAGCCGGTGCCCTTGGTCTTTGACATATTACCCACAATGCCTGTCGCCGCACATGCGTACGCGGACGTGTGAAGAAGCCAATCGTAATAGGCCTACCTTCGAATTAGAACTTTTCATTCAAAAACAGAATGATAACATATGTAACTTCTACCTTCAAATACTTCAATGGAACTTACCGTGGGACTGCCGGCGCCATGGAAGCACTCCTTGCAGAGAAACCGAAAGCTGCCGCCGTGTTTCTGTCGCAGTTTATCGATAGCCTCAGCCTCTGACGGGGGCGATTTACTGAGCTGAGACATCAACTCATCACGGTTAAACTTTCCTTGTCGCTCTCTTGTCCAGAGGTCGATTTCTATCTCGCTATGAGTGAAGGTGCATCTGGAATCGAAACATTATGATCAGTGCATTGACAAGCTTTCTAAGTGTAGTGATGAAGTTTGTGAAATAATTTTTCTTTAACAATAAAAAAATAACTATGTAGGATGGTCAATAATCAGGAAAATGTTTTACTAACAGTAAAGAATCCATCAATTAATAATTGGATTTTGGAAAGTGTTAAACCGAAACGCTTGTCATACCTTGCCTCCCCAAGCATGCAGGGCATTGACGACTGGAACTGCTGGCAAAGTTTGTACGTTCCAAAGAAAGCGTGCTGCGGGCGCGGGCGGACTTTCTTAAACGCGTCGTCGGTATTCTTTCTCTTCCGAGCAAGAAGAACGTCTTCTCTACAGTCGTGCTTCTTGTTGTGTGCGTGAGAGTACGCCTCTGTGCCATGCTTGTTGTTGTCCTTTAGAAAGCATACATCACACGCTATCTTGTACTCATAGACCCGTCTACGCAGATCTCCGACACTGCTTTCTTCAACAGATTCGGTTGTTGACAAAGAGTCCGTGTCTGTGTCTGAGCTGTTGCTAGCAATGTCACGGGTAGACTGTGTTTCAAGCCAGCGTTCGGGATCCTTGGATCTTAGCTGGTCGGTCACGACCTTACGGTTGAACTTCTCTTCGCGTTCTCTTGTCCAAATCTCTCTCTCTATCTCGTTGTGAGCGAAGGTGCATCTGCAAAGACAAATGCACTGTCACTGTATTACATATAATTATAAACAAAAGTCATTCAGCATAACAGCATCATGATTCAGTCTATGTAACAAAATATCTATAATTCAAGACAACGTGTAAACTTTTTTATTACTGTTTATACAAATTTTAAACCCATTACAAAGATGGATCAAAACATGATAGATATATTAGCCAGAGCTTACCTAGATTCTCCAATCTTGCATGGACGAGATCCTTGAAACTGCCGGCAAAACTTGTATGTACCGGAAAACAAGAAGCTGTGTTTCGGACTCTGGCGAATCTTAACGAAAGATTCGTTGCTGTCCCTCTTCCTTGCAAGCAAAACGTTCCCTCTGCACTTGTGATTGGTGTTTGCCTTGTAGGAATAAGCTCCAGCGCCGTGCAGACCATCTTCCTGTACAAAGCACCCCTCACAAGCTAGGAGGAACTCGTATTTGCCCGACGCCAATGTGCGCACTGCCTTGGGCGGCTCTGTGCTCTCCGTAATCGTTGAAGTATTGGCACTGGGACTAGGGCGCAAACTAGGGCTGGTTCTTGTGCCCGAACTAGGGATGGGACTGGTGCCCAAACTAGAGCCAGATCTTGTGCCCGAACTAGGGATGGGACTGGTGCCCAAACTAGAGCTAGATCTTGTGCCCAAACTAGGGATGGGACTGGTGCCCAAACTAGAGCTAGATCTTGTGCCCGAACTAGGAATGGGACTGGTGCCCAAACTAGAGCTAGATCTTGTGCCCAAACTAGGGATGGGACTGGTGCCCAAACTAGAGCTGGGACTGGTGCGCACACTTGGGCTGGTGCCCAAACTGGGGCTAGAGCCTGTACTGGAGCCGTGGCTAGGGCTGGAGATAGGCTTTCTTGCAGAGACGGCAGCGGCTGTGATCTGTAAAAGTTTATGATGATTTGTAAGAGTCGCTTTATACTTCCGTAGTAGACTTTTCTGTATACAGTATATATCTCCAAACCTCAAACAATACAGATCACAGCTTTACATATGCAGAGATGTGAAAACATGCCTAAAATTGTTACAGAAACTTCAACAGAAATCACCCACCAATGCCTCTTGAACCTCTTTATCGATGCTGCCGTCTATGCTTCCGACATCTACGTCGTCCGCATACTCTTCTTCTTTCCGCTGGTCTTCCTTTGTCTTTGTGTCGCCGGTGATGTCGACGTCATTTCTTCCTTCAGTGCCAATTTGAACGGCCATCTCCCTGGAAACTTTACAAACTGCTGCTCGCTCAGAGGCTTGCTGTAAACAACAATCACAGTTATAAATAGTGCTACTCTTTAAGAAGCTAAGACTGCTTCTCGGTACCATGTACCACTTAAGCTTGTCACTCTCATTTTAACTCCAAAATGATTATTATACACATTAAGAGACTGTCTCTGATGGAATGTTTTCAACTGTCAAAGTTTTGCTGTCATGCTCATTGGATGCGTTCATGTTACTCACCTGTTTCCTCTTCTCCTCCCTTTCTGCTTCCTCTTTCTTCTTTGCCTGAAGTTGTTGGCCGATCTCTGCCGCTTCCTATAGACACGGTGACCATATGTATATCATCGATATATATCATACTATAATGTACTGAACTTTCTCGTGTCTATGGTCCCATCACGTATTACTCACCCCCATGTTATGACTGTACAAACAGAAAGAGAAGACAAAGAAACATGTCAAGCAGTAAGACGATGAATGTACAAGTGGGGATAATTTACCCTTTCTCTCCTCTTTTGCTCTGCTTTCAGTTGCTTCTTGGACTTTGGCTAAGGTGAGATAAAAATAAGGTCAAAACACAGTCTACTTTGTCTGTGATCATGTCATTTTCCATTACGGGAAATCATTTTTTTTCTCAATGGTTCCAAATCTCGACTGTAAGAAAACCACTTATCTATCAGCATACATGTAAATCTATTTATCTAGTACATTTTTGGAGTATAACGCCCAACCACCCTTTTCTACGTATGTACTGTGGATATCCACTTTTAAGTCGTGGTCGAATAATCCCTTACCTTAACAGCAGGCATTGATGAAGCTTTTGATTTCTTGCTTTTGTCGCTCTGTTCCTCCTGCCCTTCCCTTTCTTCAGTCGGAGCAGCACCTGAACTTGACACCTGGAGAAACAGTCACACAATCAACCCTCATGAGAAGCTATGACACCTGACTACACGTAAATATACGCGATGGGAAATGCTTTACGTCGTTAGTAGTAAGTAGGATGGCATCCAGGCTAAGCATATCGAGTCACATACTGGTAAGAACAATAAGGGAATAAATCCACGGGGAGAATATATCAAAATCGTTCTACTTTTGTGCTGTTTGTTTAAAACGTACAACTGTGTCAGAAATTATCGAGTATAAGATTTCGTCTCAAAAAAGCCTCTTCTTGTAGTATCGTACTTATCATTAATCAAACTGGTTCGGAAGATCAGAAGAGAGACTCACCGAACCGGTTGCGTCACGGTGTGAACGTTGGGATTCTGGCTGACCAGGGCTCGCCTGGAGAAGAAGACGACGGATCGAGGGTGGAAGCAGTGGGCGGATTTCTTCCATCAGTGCATGTATAGCTGCATCCTGAAACGTCATTGAAGTGACATTGTGACTATCAAGTTGTACGTAATATAATATTGAAGGTGGCAATGTTTATGATGAAATCACAGAAGAGATGGTTGTACAAAGATGAACTTACCGAGGAAGCTATTTGTCTGCACTCCTCTGCGGTGTGCCATGCCTCTGAGTAAAGTCGACGTTCCTTTTGTGCCCGGGCCTTCCAGTACAGAGGCTTTTGGCGACTTTCAGGCGAAAGATGCGCTAAACGTATGATTTTTAAAGCTGTTGAGAGAAAAATAAAAGGTAGGTTTGCACGTTCGAAAGTCATTCTTTTTACAACACAAGAAATGTTACTCCTCGAATTTTTCAATGCAAAATAGGTGTGTCAGATTGAAATATGCATTTGTAAGTCTGTTGGCAAAATGATGCAAGGCGGAAACGCAAACTATCACTAAATATGCTAAGTACATCGCCCGTGCATAAATTCTACAGAAAGAGTGCGATTTGGTACCTTGGTCACAATCCTGAATGGTGCCTTGGTAGTCACGCTGCAAAAAGAAAACAAAAAATGCCTACGTATAGAGTCCATTCCAAGACACCATGAGGGCTTTTAGGCGATATTTATAATTAGTCTGAATTATTTTCAATAAAAGAATATCTGAACCACAATAATTAGATTATTTTCAAAAAATTGACTAAAAAAATACTCATCTATTTGAATTTCTTTGAATATTTTAGAAACATTTTGAAAGTAACTGTACAAAAATATCTTTATTTAGAATAATTGTGAAACCTCTGTGTGATTATTTCACATTTACAAATATTTACAAAAAATGGTAAACCTCGCCAAATGGTAAAATTAGTTTATTGCCCCCATAAAAGTAAGCCCTATTGTTGCATCTGTATATTTTTAGATTTCACTGCTGGGCACTGCTGGATCCTTTGTGGTGGGCCATTGTTGCATGGCACCCAGCAATACTTTGCAAGGATGTATGAATTGCTATCTTCCCAGCCCACTGAACCATTTACAAAAAATGGTAGAAAATGGTAAATAATGGTAGAATGCTGTTATCATTATTTAGAAACCATTAGAAGTATCCAATTCCACACGATGAATATTTCCAAAGTTTTACAGGACCAGGGAAATATTTATAAAGTTGAAACAGTGTTAAAAATATTTCTGAAGTATCAAATGTCCTAGACATATAATTACAAAACTTTAAAATCAATTCTAAACAATGGCAACAAACATCCGCATGGTGTCTTGGAATGGACTCTAAGCGAACTCAACGTCGTCAGAAATAGAGATGGATAGAAATTAGCTAAATACCTAAATCAACGTGTTGTGCCTAGAAGATTTAAGCTAGTGAATGATGAAGAGTGGTGATAGTTACCGGCCCCTATAACCACCGAATATTTGGAGAATACAGTGCATGGAACGAGAAAGAAAAAAACAACTCACACAGCATTTTCTACTCCTACTGTCATTGTAGACAGCTAGCTCGAGCATGAACATCGGTGCTTCTATTCTTACCAGTTTAAAGCTACACGCTGCTCTGTTACTGTAGAGTTTCCTCACGAACTCTCTGTCGGCGGCGCTGCCATGGAAACCTTCTTCGTGCAGCACCTGACAGACCTCCAGGCAATGTGTGTAGTACTCAAAAGCTGTCTCAAAGTCCTCTTCTCCGTAACATTCATCCCCCTCCTCTTTCACGTCTCTCCTCAGTTTATGCAGCCAATCCTGAGGCGAAGTATTACAGGGGTTTGTTGGACCTTTTTTGTCTCTCATAGATTAATGTATCATTTCCCGTCAATCAAACAATCTACCAATCAATAAATCAATTAATTAATCCACCCATCAATCGATCAACCAATCGATCCATCCATCCATCCATTAACGAATCGATGATCGATCGATCGATCCAGACGTCAATCAATTGATCTACCAATCCATCCACCAATCAATCAATCAACCCACTAATTGATTAGCCAATCAATCAATCAATTGATAAACAAATTGATCAATCTTTTTTAATGTAAAATCAACTTCCGAATATGTGAATTTATGTAAGGATGCACATGATGAAAGGAATAGCAAGTTGTTCTTGGTACATTTCTGTTACGCAAAATCCTCCAAGTTATATACACGCAAACCTGTCTATAGCGACCATCAAGGGACTGGAGAAATATGGCCACTACAGACAGGTGGCCACTAGAGAGAATATGTTGATCAATTGACCACGAGAAATAAGCTACACAATCAGTACCCACTAATCTTTCTCACCAAATAAAATTGTCTCGATTGTCTCAAAATTCGACTGATCCTGCCAAAGCCAAATCTACCTAAAGTGATTGATATTGCCATGCGCAATGTTGGTAAATTCGCCGACAAAGGCACGCGTACCTTCCGTTACCGCCAAATTAAAATGACCTTGACTGGAACTACAAATCCTCGCAAACTACGATTTTAACCTTGGCGCAGGGTGACATACGGTCGCCGTATGGTCGCAATAGGCAGTATTTCTGTATCTATGGGACCGGAAATTGTGTGGCAGTGGCCGCGGTGGACAGGTGGCCGCTATAGACCACTTCTTAATGCTTAGGTCAATGGGAACAATCCAAGGGACCGTCAAAAAGTGACCGCAATGGTCAGGTGATCGCTATGTAAATGTGGCTATACAGGTAACAGGTTTGACTGTGCACTCTTTGACTATCAAAGAACACAATGGATTCCCATTGCAATGTGTATAGCACCAAAGATGTTGGCAATGCTTTCGAAACTTACCTTGTACAGATGCACTGGTCCATTCCATGGGACGTCTGACCTATATACGTAGGAGTGCCAAATACATGTAGACATTACGTAAAAAATTGAAAAATAGTGTAATATAGGAACAGACATTGATGTTTTGACAAGAATTTATTAGAAAGAAATTACATGTGCTTGACAGCAATAAAAATAGATAGTTTTCATTTTAAAGAATGTATGATTATATATTTATCAGGATATAAATCATAAATCTTTGTAATATTTCGCCTCGCCATCAACCCTCATGACCTCAATAAAAAGCGGCCTGCAGGCCTATCTGTTAGACAAAGGTTCAAACGAACAAACAAACAAACAAACAAACAAACAAACTAACAGACACAAAAGCAAACAGACACTGACCAACAAACTCACCATATATACCGCATACGTTCCTCTATGTCAAACCGTCGTCGTTGTCTTTCCCGTGGAAGGCGTCTCGGGCTGTAGCCACGGTGTGTGTGGATGCATTCATGGGCTCCACCGAAGGGCGCCAGGGAAGAGTAGGCACCGGCATAAGGTGGGAACTCCACCGCAACTAGGTCTAACTCCCCACTGAGGGGGTTAGGGACCCACATGTACTCCATCGTTACTCAGTGGGCGTACGACATTGCCTCAGCACTGCAGGTAGAGTAACATGGTTTAGATCATGAGTGTAGCGTTCTACTCTCAAGTTGACACGCTCACGGTCTCCATACGTACAACTGAAATTTAGACTTATAGTCATACAATAGCCATTTTCTATGCCCTAGGAGTAGGAGTCATAAGGCCACCTTTCCATAAGACGGCGATCGCGCTGCGCTCTCACTGCGACCTTGGAAAACTTGGCAACTTTATTCAGTACCTAATCTTCTTGGATTGTTAAAAACGAGACGTACAAACTGGATAAAATATTTACCTAGCACCGATATGCGTAACCTTCGATTTCATACTGGGTCATGTATCATGCAAAATGTAAAAATGTGACTGAAACACACAAAACGTAAAAATAGATTTTTCCATACAATTCGTTGAGCGGTCTGCTATATTTTAGGTCGCAGAGAGAGGGTGACAAGAGGGCTGTCCTAGTATAGTGGAAGGGGGGGTCTCAAATGGGACATGCCTACATTGATGAAAATATACGATATTGATACCGGTAATGTGATTTCCGAACCATCGTGAACTTTTTGACATCACCACGTCTATGAAGATTGAACATCCAGGAATGAATATATATATTTTTAATTCATTCTGACTGTATAACTGAACAATATTTTGAGAAATCATGATTAGACGAAGTTCCGAAGTCGTCCGACAATTTCTTCAGTGAACGAAAATTAATGTTTACATAAGACTTTCTGGAAAACAGTAACATCATATCGGCATTAATTCTTATTCATGTTTTCTAAGAATCATCACTGTTTGTTCACGAGACCAATTACTGTTTGTATATACTCGGACTGTCTGGATATTGGACATGCGGATTCACGATCACCTGTTTTTTTGCCCAAAACAAGTGATCCTAAGAGGGTCTGCATTGTCAGCATATGCAGTGTGTTCAATTCTCTACTAACGTTACTGGAAACACAATATTGAGCTTCCATATTGTTGTCATACATGGCCTGTAGTTGCAATGGCTGCAGAATAATACCTGAGACAGGGCGGAAGTAGATGCACCATGCTGTTAACGTCTTTTCGTCAATATGCTCATAACGAAGAAAATAACCCAGGCTGGTAAACGAATATTCCCTGCTGACTCATCATGTGATGATCATGTAACGTTCTATGATATAGAACAAAACCTGTAAATAGTCGAGAGTTATGACTGTAATAAAAACAAACACCGAACCTTGCACTCTCGGTTTCCGCATTCCTGAAACGGCATTATTTTCCTGTTCCCATGGTGATCAGACCAAACATAGAGTTTGCTGACAGAGTTCTATTGGTACAGGTGGTCTCCATTAGAAAGCATCCCTTATAGTTTTTGAATGCGTACTTTTCAAGCATTGACCTGCATGCATCGATCTAGTAATAGTATTTCCGGGTGAGCCCATAGGCCGGATGTACTAGCCTTGACCTCTGTAGTGTCAAGTCGTGCAGAAGACATAACATACCTTCTGAATTTGTTTTTGTAATACAAACACAGTTATTTTTATTTCTATTTCGACTGGAGATATTCATTATCGATGGACAGACTCAGTGAAAGAAATGTTCTATATATAGTCACGCTCGCGAGACCCGCCCCACAAGAGTATTTATTGCACACACGGGAACCTGACAATAATATTACGGGTCTGGAGAAGGAGATGCCATGCTAAGCTGACGATACAAAGTCTCAGTGAAAAATCCATGTTAGCCAAGTTGGTTACATATTGTAGGAGGGCCGAATATCTTAGGTAAGGTATAACGTTCCTGAAATGTACGATAGTCAACGATAACCTTGACCTGTCTGGCACAACTGCATGTACGTAATGCCGCCGGTTACGTCACCATATCAGGTTATTTATAACAAAGAATGCATAATTTACATTGCACTTGGTTTAATCCCATAATCTGCATATAGATTTGTCATCATGGTATACGTAGTACGTAGTTATCATGTCAATAGATAGGGGTGTCGTCATCTTACGGGTGACGTATTACAGTACTTATTCATCACTATGAAATATGTTCCCCCAGGCTTGTACAATGTACATATAACGTTATAGGTAATGGGGGATTGCTCTATTGCGTCAATGAATGACATTCCATGACACACCCTTTCAAAACGGATCCATGGCCACTATTATAGCTTCAACACACCTGGTCGACAATCCTTAGGAAACCTAACAAGAATGACGTGCTAACTACTAAAGTACCATGGCCCGGCCCACAGCAACTCAAAAGTCTGATCTCTCTCTCTCTCTCTCTCTCTCTAGCTCGAAACAATAGGGCCCCTTGACTTTGGACATTATTCTCGCACACAGTAGTCTCGCACACTTACTAGTATACTTGGAACTTTGATTAAGCACGTTTTGTTGAAATTTACAATGAAGATAAATGCATACCTGAGCCGTCACATTCATTGTAAGTTCTTGCCGGCCGTTTCCACTAGCACCTCTAGATCTCTGCTACAAATGTTCTTCAAATGCAACATACTCTAACCTGTGTAACACTTTCGATGCCAGTGACCGAATGGGCGTCCTCCTCACCAGTGGAAGGGCTGCTATTAAATTATGTAAGCATAAGTGAGGCGGTGTACACTTTACTCCAACCTTGATGTGTCCATGATCATGATTACGAAAACGTAAAACTGTTCTTCCTCGGTGCCCAGGGTTGACCTGTATCTACGCGATAGCAATTATCGAACCTGAACTGTAATTCGACACTAGTTTCGCTGTATCATTACTGTTTACCTTGTCTGGTTTCACGTCCGGGCATTCTTCTCAACAAAAGCCAGTAAACAAAAGAGCTCCGTGCCGAACCCCATAACCGCTATACCCAGACGGTTTTTCGAGGAAAAATCGTGACATTGAAAAGTTTTCTTATAGTGACAGCTGTTGTAAGATTTTAACGGGGCTCCATGCAACAGTACCGACTATGGCAGGTTTGAGAAGTTAGAAATTGCATGTGCACTGTATACCACAGTAACTGCCAAATGAGAACTTCTTGTCGTACACCGGTACCTGTTGCACGACGCATGTAAAAAAGACCTTTCTGGCAGTGTGCTATTGCACACAGCTTCGTCTGTTAGGTTTTCATAAGCGTTTACTCAACCTTCACTCCCAATATTGATATCTACGACGCTGTCAGACATTTATGCATGTGTCAAAGTCAGTGTTCTATCGTCAACACCTCTAAAGTACGTGGTTACACAAAAGAAACACAGTTTAACAAACAAACACAGTCATGTGAGGCACCTGGGCGTATTTCCAAGCTATGGGAGGGCACCTTTTGTATTAGGGTTGGGAATCATACGTCAACTTGATTTGGTGGAATTAATGAAACAACGGGCGACAGCGTTGTAGCCTCGCTGTATATCTGGTATATTCCGAATTCGTTTTGTAACTGTCACTTTATTCACTGTCACACACGGTATGACTGACATACATGGTGTTGTCGAAGACGTCAGAACGCAATTATGCACTGCAGTGTGAAAACCACGTCCGTTGCCTGAAGCAAGATACACGCATGATTGATTGCCTTGAAGTTCGCAGTTTTAAACGTATGACGCAACAAGTCACAGTCATTATATAACCACCATGAGCTGTAATTATAACGCTGGAACGAATGGAGTGTTAAGTGTGTGAAAGAGGCCATACGAGTGTATCCTTTTACTGCGTGAATACTATTCACAATTTCTTAAACATAGGGAAGAACATCAAGTTGGGAATATAATGGCAGCGAGTTCACCCGGAAATAGACGTCTGACATACTATCAGAAATATTACAATTTTACCTTAGCTATGCTGGCAAAACCACTTCGAAGTTCATTCCTTTTCGCTGTGACACATATATGTTAAAATGTATACATAGTCAGCTGGTTTCAGTGGTATAATACACAGTAGCATTGCGTGCTCGATACGCAGATCATGGTGTACAGTATACTGTTGTGCAATTATCTGACTTCTTTGTATATTCATTTGTACATAAGATATAAACTTGTCATCTTACCTGCATTTAGCCAACTAGAACCTTTCCATCTTCTGACAACTGCAACGTTGTAACATCGCCTGTGTTGTACCAACGATGTTTCTCAGTTTCTTGGTTTCGCCTCAGGTTGCATCGGTCCTTAGCAAACATGTACGCGAAACGCCATTGGCTGACGCCCTGACCAGCGCAGTGCATTATTGTTGACCTTAAGTTTCGGTGTATCCTTTGACCCTACCTTTGTTTACTTTTCTGGGGAGGGCTACAACCAAGGTATTGGCTAGCACCCTATCCTAACCAAGTATCCGTCCGCTCCTGTCTAGAAGATATCTCACATGTTGTATGGGGATTGATATCGGGTGTTAGTGGACGTCCTTCACTGACGGAGCGAATCTTCTCAGCAACGAAAATACGAAAGGCTTGCCGGGTCGCATGGATTTTGAAAAGTTACCCACATTTCCTTCCCTTCAACAACTCTTTTATCTATTATCCCCGTCAACGTAACTCTTCATGTCCTTGCTTCCACCTCGCCTTCCTGCGTTCCGCATTCACTTGGACTGTCTGCATGGATTTCCTTTTTTTGTGCATATTACCCATGCGTGCACGTGGCAGGCTTCACCAGTTTCCCCTTATCTTTCTCGCCTGTTCTTGATGAGATTTATTAACTTTCTACACCTGCACTTGGGATTACTTGATTAGAACAGGGAGGAAGTTTTGAAATGGTATACAGTATTTGACCATTTGTGCACCCTGCCTTCAAACGTACAACTGAAATTTAGACTAAAAGCCAGTTATAAAAAAGTCGGCGCTCTGAGACAAATATTGACATACCAGTACTGCTCCTTTGACAACTGAGCGAAACTACCAGCAAAGCAGGCATACAGCTGACATGTTTAGTTTCACATACTAAAGCCAAACATCACAATACGTGATACAAAAATGTAGTCAATACGTGACTTTGACTATAGTTCATAAACGTATCATATTACAGACTTTGAATTAGTTACTATATTTATCAGGAACAGATAGTGTGACTCTAAGAATGACGTTAGGATGATGGAAAAATATCTTCTAAAAATTGTATTTCTACCCATGGACGAGGAGAGCATCCTTGACAAGTTGAAACTTGCCAACGGTTAGTCATAGATTCTTATTGATTTTTGAACACCTGATAGTTGGACTTTGGTAAGTTATATAAGCTGAATGAAATACAATAACATTTATGCTGTATGGTATAGAGAAACCTTCAGAAGGTATGGTACACTATAGAGAAACCTTCAGAAGGTTTCCATTTTGTTTATGTTGCTGTGATGGCAAGAGTCATTATTCATACAAAAGCACAACACAAGGTTGGACAATTAAGTCAATAAAATTCTTAGAAATACTCTCTATCATGAGATGTTCATACCAGGCATAAGGTGTGTTGTACACATGTATATGTTCCATCAATACATGTTTCAGGGTTGGAGACTGTCTTGGATGACAAGTATCTTACAACTTTCAATGCCTAAATCATAGCAGAAAAAAACATATTAAATGGAGCACCCCTGTGGACAACAATCAATGATCAAAAGTGACAGGTGGTCCTGAAATTCCCTTGCCAAAATCCAAAATGAACAGGTCAGTTTATGACAAACATATGGGATGAAATTGTAACACTAACACTTTATTTCACTCAGTCTCAAAGTAACTCTAAAATAGTTGAAGAGAAAACAGTCTAACGAGTAGCAGTATGGGTTTGTCTTACTCTCCAAGCAGAAGTTTGGCTCTGGCTGTTTTTAGACATTTTTATGCATTGTGATATCTAATCAAGCTTTCTATTTTGTCCCGTTTTCTTTATACCGGAAGACACAAAGAAAATGTTACAAAGCAGTAAGCCCAATAAAAATGCCTAAAAAATCGTCTAAAAACAGCCTAAGCCGAAAATTTGCTTGGAGAGTATGTCTGTCTCCTCTGAGTTATGCACTCCAAGAGGGAGCCTTTTCCATAGTGGTGACCCGTTCAGAGTTGTAGTGGATGAAGAGTGCCGAGGCCGCTGCCCGGGCTCTCAGGTCAGTCAGCTCCATGTCATGGGCCCACTCCACATTCCCCCATCTCATGATCTGGAGGGACAAGGTTCAAATTTTCTTATTGTTTTTTTTGTCATGTAATATTTTTGTTGTACCAATCAATAAACAATAAAAAAATAGATTACTCTAAATATTTGTGGTGGTCATTTTTTTTTGGAAATTTTTTGGTGACAGAAATTTTGCACCTTTCATGTTTAACTATCTGAATAGGGTTGCTCCAACTATGAATGATGCAGAAAAATCTGGAGATAAAATCCCCATGAAAATATTAGAATCTACAGTTTATTGTAGTTGATACAAGTACAAGCCATTTTAATTGCACACCCTATTTGCCAGTGTATTTCGTGCAATTATGTGGGTGGTGTCACAATGTGAAGTTACCCAGCTGGACCACAATGGTTTGGGATCCAATGCAATTACCGCAACTGGTGTGCAGTAATCTGGTGTGCAACTAACTGACTGCTAACTACTGTATGTACTTCTACTGTATGTACTTCTACTGTATGTACATAAATGCAAAACATTTGGCCTGAAAAAAGGCAACATTATAGATGCTGTCAAAATATTACAGTATTATAAGAATGTACCATGCAATATGACGATAATTAGATATCATCATCTATAGATATCTATTCAATCTACATGTATGTAAGAATTTGATGAGCCACAGAGTCTATCTCTAGATGTATGATGAGTATTACCTGAAACTCTGTCTCTAGCCTGGCCAGTGCAACTGCTTTCTCCACTGTGAGATGTTTGTCCATCAGAGCTAGACTTAGAACTACTGACTTCAGAGTCTCTACCAAGCTTGTCACACCTGCAAAAAACACATTTGTATAGTATTATAATACACGTAAATCACAAAGTTGGTGTAATTATGATAGTGAACATGAGACCCCACACATCTGAAAACAGTGAGGCTACAATGTATAAATTTAAAGATAATGTTAAAACTTGTATTACTGTCAATCTTTAAATATGTCTTGTGTATTTCATGGGTTTTTCTGTAACATCTCACTGCAAATTACACTTATGCTTACTGATACCAAGAACCATTCTCACCTACAAGAGACCAGTGGTTGAAATGGAGAAGATGCTTCTTTAATGTTGACTTGGTGGCTTTAGGAATGGTTGGACCGTGGATACTGGTACTGGACTGTAGCTGGATGTCATATCTGGTGAAGAAACAAATTTGTTGTTATACAACAGCAGCCAAAACCTGAACATAGGAAAGCTTCTACATACACACATACGTACATTAATAAATGACTCAAGTGTATACATGTACAAGCTATTGATTTCTAACAGATGTATTCCTATCTAACCTTTCAAGTGGCCATATTTCAGCAAAAGCATTGAGTCGATAAGAGTAGGGGAAATCCTTGGTGTCCTAAATATAAGTTAAGTTCAAAACCCATTGTTGAAAGTCTTTGTGTACAGTATCCCTTTAAACAAGATCTTGTTGCTCTTCAGTTATACCACATTTCACCCTCTGCTCATACCTACCTTTGTCTAACCCAGTCCAGAAGGGGCTCCCACTCTCTCTCCTCTAGCTCTGCTAACTCTACTGGACTCTCTTCTCTGTAACTAATGGTAGGAAAGAAACAGCAAAACATAAAAGGTAACTAATGGGAAAAGACAATTGAAAATAAGATTGCTAATACAATAAACATAAAGAAGTCCCATCATTTTTTTAAATTTAAGATGATAACATGGTGATTGAAGACTTGACATATTTTTCTGTCATTGAAAAACTGTGTCCCCACTTACCAGATTGTGTCTGTCTCAAGAAACGACAAGATGTCATCAACTATCTGCTGTGGTGTCTTCTTGCTTGGGTTGTCGATGGCCGTATTACACAGCTGTGTCTGAGTGTGATGAAAAATATTCAAAAAATCACATCTTGTTTCAGGATGAATCCTACCATGGCAGACAAATCTAGCTGAAAATACAGTCAAACCTGTCTATAGTGGCCACTCAAGGACTGGAGAAAAGTGACCGCTATAGAGAAAATGCTGATCAATTAACCACGAGCAATATGTTACACATGATTTGGATTTTAGTACCCACTAATCTTTCTCAACAATGTTTTGTACCATTGTCTTGATCGCCTCAAAATTGAACTGACCCATAGTCAAATCTACAAAAAATGATTGATATTGCCCTCCGCTACCAACCAAATTACCCTGTCGGGAACTCCAAATCCTCGCAAACTACGATTTTAAACCCGGTGCTGGATGACATACGGTCGCTTTATGGTCCCAATACGCAGTGTTTCTGTACCTACGGGACCGGAAATCTTGTGACCATGGCCGTGTTGTACAGGTGGCCGCTATTGACCTGTATTTCATCATGCTTAGGTAAATCAGAAAAATCCAAGGGACCGGCGGTTGCTAATACAGGTTTAACTGTAGTAAAATGTAACATTTGGCTGTTTCACGTACCATGTGCATGTGTGACATTTTGATTTCTTTATGTTGTGCCTCCCATTCTGTTGCAACAGCGATGGCGATTGGCTCATTGGGTACTGAGAACAGCCTGCTCATTGGTGTTTTCAACTTTCTCCTGTCCAGGTTGATCTCATACATGCCTGGAAAGGGATGTCGAGATGAGTATGAAAGACTGAAAACATGTAGGCGCCAGTTATACCCAGTGGCTTAGTAACGCTACTTTACAGCTATGTTGTTATTTATTGTTGTGTTGTGTTGTTTCTATGTATGCACATATGCCCAGGATTACCTGAAAAACAAGTCTAGGTTGACCTGAGCTGTATTATTCCTGGTTAAATAAATAAAGTGAAATGCGTAATAAAGGACAAACTAGGGTATGTGACTATGCGTTTTTAAGTCTTACAACTTAGACATCAGCAGAACTGAAACTTTCGAAGAAGTTCTTTACTTACCATTGGATTGACTGATGGAAACATTCTTGTAGAATCTTTTTCTTGCTGTGTAGGTGGCAAAAGAGTGTGCATGTTACTAATTTAGAAAAGCCATTCAAGACTTACACATGCACAGATAAAGGTTACATCTGCATGAGGCTCAAAACTGAGGTTACACCTGTATGAGACTCAGAGCTGAGGTTACACCTGCATAAATCTCGTCGCTTTGGCTTCACAAAATCTGAAGGTTACAAAACATACAGTGAGTTCTTATCCCTTGCTCAAGCGTGAGGTTACACGTGTATGAAGTTCACAGCTAATTTTGGGGCTACACGTCCAAGAAATCCAACAACAAACAAAGCGCATGTACTCTAAACTGTGCTTAGACTTTCACCTGCTGCCATCTGTCGCTCTATCGTCTGCATAGGGGCAAAAATCCGCCCTAAAAACCTCCCAGCATGTACTGAAAACACTCCTGTAGCCATTTTGTCAGGTCAACAGGGTCATCGGATGAATCTATTCAGTGAATAGGGGTGTTGATCCAAAATATTAGAAAGTCATGATTTTTGGACAGTATTGCTTAGTAAGTAGAATTTTAAGATTTATTTTGTATTTTCAGTTTTTAATTTGTAGTTGATTGGGCACTAGTTGCTGTGATTTTTGCTGTGTCAGTAAAATTTATTTTTTTACATCCTCTTTCGTAATGAGACTGTACTGATATTGACCAATCAGAGTGCGTCTTTGCGGAGATTTTCCATCACGTGGTGACAGGAGGGTCTGGAACGTTCAGACTAATCCTGTCAACTTACCTGAGTAGACGGTGAGAGATGCCTGTCCGCGCAGAAAAGTGGGAGCTCGTCCCTCCCCCTCCCGTCAACTCCAAACAGCCCGGACCGCCCCGCTCGCTGCTCTACTCGGGGTCCAGGTTCACCGGACACCAGAAGAGTAAGGGAAACAGTTACGATGTGGAGGTCGTCTTACAGGTGAGATATGGTCGCCGCCGGTGGGGAGGGGGGCGGTGGAACCATACCATGTGTGTCACTGTGTGTGTCTCTTCTTCCAAGGCAAGCTCACATTAACACAGTGGACATGTTTCATAGAAGTAAACAACCCAAAAGGCAAGAGCAGGAAGCGTCGTTCATTTTGTATATAATTCATAGATTGCGTATGCAACGGTATTAGATTTCCGGCAAGAGCGGGTCTTTTGAAAATTATGAAAACCAAGGAGGTTAAAAAAGGTCTTTTTTAACCTCCTTGTGAAAACCATGCACTATTGTAGTATGACTATGAACCGTTACGTTTGAATTGTCACCATGAATTATGATTCTTTTAATTGATTTATTTTGTAAATCTACATCATATGGCTTAGAGACGTAGTAGAGTTTTGAAACTTTGGAATGACAAGCCAGGTAGCACTGTTATGTCCCAGACAAGGAGGTTAAAAGTATTCTTAACTTTTTATAAGGAGAATCTCATACTCATAGTATATGTTACTTTTGTTCCCACAGCAAGTTGATGAAGAGAGCTGCTACTTGTGCGGGTACCTGAAAATCAAGGGACTGACAGAGGTAAGGGTGAGGCATATGTGCCATGAGATGGCAGCCACTTTATTTCACACATGACCTTAAGTCTAACATAATTTTGAACAGCCAAATATCCAACAATTGTTTTTACACTGATTAAACAACAAGGGAGTAGAAACATAGGCTTAATACCTGCCTGTCACTATTACTATTAAGGCCAGCAAAGTGTTCAAATGTAATAGATATTCAAACATTGCTGTCTCAACAACAAAAACCAATTCATAAGTTTTGTTCGGGCCAAAAGAAAATTAAGAGTTCTACATTTTTTGCATAATATGGCTAACCATGACTAGAAAAATCTCCACGACTTACAAAAGTAAAATGTATTTATACAGCAATTTGCAAGGTTATGATGTGTTCTAAAGAGGAGACCATTAGTCTAATCAAACATCAGTCACAAAATGGACATTAATTACATATATGGGCATGATGCTGGGTTTCAGAATATATTCCCAAGGTCTTAGTGTTTTGATGGTGTGCCCAAACAAACACTCTTCTTTCCTAGTACAGTGTATATCGTGATTAAATCTTGCTCTGTGAAGTTATGCATTGCAAAGCTTGGCATAATGCCAGAATTCTAAACTAGTGTTTGTTTGCGCACACCATCAAAACACTAAGACCTTGGGAAGATATTTTAAGCCTAGCATCATGTTATTATTTATATAATCCTAGAGCCCAAAGCCCCTGTGAATATCTGTATAAAGTGCCCTCCTCTAACAAAGAAAAGCTTAAAGTTGACGTTTCTTCAATATTCACATTCCGTGTTGGGTACCTTAAGCAGTTGACGTTCTTTGTCTCTCCATGGATAGTTGAAACAAGAGCCAAATTATGTACTGCTAACTTGTAGAATGTTAATAGATTTTTCTCCTGGCTGGCATAGACAAGTGTCCCTGGCAATCCTTTTGAAGTTTGTAGGATGAAAGAAAAAAACTTACTGACCAGTCACCTGTTTGCTGACCTGTGTATAATCATGCCCAGGTGGCCAGAAACAACTGCTTTCCATACAATTTACAATTCTGTTACTAAGTTGTCTGTAAGCAGTTGACCTAGAAAAAGAACATTAGTATGAGCCCTGTCATGTGGAATTAAATGCACATGATAGCCAGTTGTTGCCTTTGGGCAGATTTGGAATGTACCACTCCATCGCTGTGTTTCAGCTTACTGTGGGGATATACAGTCCATCATGGACAAAGGCCCTGGTGTACTACATGTTAAGGACCTAGGAGAGACAGCTAAGAAGCACTTTCTTGTGCATATGGTTAGCAACTTTTAAAGCTAAAATCTCTCAACCAGTGTTTTTGGTGGATGTACCAATGTATGTAATAACTTTATGTGGTCTCAAACTGGTGTTTTTGGGTGATACGGTATCTGCCAGCTATCTCTAGATGGTAAGTATAAATATAGATGGCCCAGTATACCTTAAAGGCGTAATGATTTGGAAATCACATTCTGCCAAGTCAGGATAAAATCTATATGGCAACCAATGGCAACAGCAGATTTTCTAGTCTAGATCCTCAAACCGTGATCGGCAGACTTCATAGTTTATATTTGTGAATTGTTATTAAACAGTTACCTAATTAGTAAACTCATATTTATATTCATGTATGTCTTTTGTTCTTTCAGGAATTTCCAACGTTAACCACCTTTTTTGATGGTGAGATCATCAGCAAGAAGTACCCATTCCTAACCAGGAAGTGGGATGCTGATGAAGAAGTGGACAGAAAACATTGGGTAATTTAATTTTGATAGTTGCATGTACAACTTGTGGGATTTAGATGTTTTAAAGGAGAACAGAATTATCTTCAAACTAAACTGATATATTGATACATGTACAGTACTGTGTAATAAACATCGTTGCTTCAATTTTCAATGGCATACATGTAGTAGTAGTTGCATTGTAATGTGAATAAGTTATGATCATGTAGCACGTTAAACAGCCTCATTACTCATATTTGGGGTACCTACTGGCTGGCAAAATACACCAGATGATTATTGGACATGTTTAACTTTGGTTAGGGCGCTTGAGATTTATGATTTTCATTCATTTGTTTTCAGGGCAAGTTCCTGTCCTTCTACCAGTATGCCAAAAACTTCAACTCAGACAACTTTGACTACGATGAGCTGAGGAATACAGACTTTGTATTCATGAGGTGGAAAGTAAGTTTCTTTTGTTGTGCCCTTTGATACAATCACAAGGAAACTGGAGGACATATATATGTGTTTTTTCTGGGCATGTGTGTTTGTGTGGGTGTGTACGTTTCTGGCGCTATATCTCCATCTATTTACATATATGTGGGTAGGTGTTGTTGACCTGA
Source organism: Branchiostoma floridae (assembly GCF_000003815.2). Classification (NCBI taxonomy): domain Eukaryota; kingdom Metazoa; phylum Chordata; class Leptocardii; order Amphioxiformes; family Branchiostomatidae; genus Branchiostoma; species Branchiostoma floridae. The sequence continues at coordinate 9,405,334 of NC_049991.1, read as the reverse complement.
TGGTCAAGTTTGATTTTTGGTCTCCTGGTGGCTGACCTTGATACTGCAGCAGGACTTCCTATTAAGTATCTTTGGCTATGGACATGCTATGATCTTGATTTTTTGTGACACATAGCCTGCCATATAAGTAAGGGTTGGTGTAAGTTTGAGCACCCTAGCAGCTTACTCTGGAACTGCAGGGGGTGTAACCAAGAAATATGGATTTTTGGTCATAATTTCTTTGTACTGGTTTGCGTCTGTATGAAACGTTAACTGTAACATCTATTTTCTTCTTGCCCCTGTACAGAAACACTTCCTTGTGCCAGAC
>NC_049991.1:9392131-9400848 GCF_000003815.2 Branchiostoma floridae | reverse complement strand
TCACTACAGTTATCAAACCTTCCTTTGTTTCAAAGAGAATCTACTGTTAGAGTGCACTCACTGATTTGATAAGTGTGTTCCTGATATAGACTTATATGTAGCCTCCTCTACCAGGCTTTCCTTGTAGCTGGAAAAATAATAGAAATTGGCAAAATAGACAGAAAACACACCTGACATGTACAAACTGTACTTCTTGGCCAACCAACTCTTTTGGTGTGCTTTCTGTCTATTTGGCCAATTTCTACTTTTATTCTAGCAACCTTGGAGCCTGGATAACTTATATGTACTTGAAGTACAATTGTTCAACTGCATTTGTACAATGTCTTCAGTACTGTAAAATTAAATTTGTATTTGTTGTTTATATGTGTTGTACTGATGTTTATTTCCTCCCTACAGGTACCAGTCCCTAAGCCTTACCCACGTTGTGGAGCACAGCTTCCCTATCTATGAGTTCAGATGAGGAGACCAGCTTGTAATATATGTACACTTGTATCAACTCCTTTACTTCTTTTGGCTATAAATCACTGTACAACAATGTTAAAAAAAGAATTCAGATTGTATACAATGTGATTAATATTACCAATTCAAAAATTATCTAATCACATCAGTTCTCTTAGTTTTTGTACTTCCCTTGATCTATTGTAGGAGAAATATTGCTGCAATTGTATTTGTGATCATTGTAAATTCAGAAAGATAGCAAAAAGAGAAAGAAAGTTTATTCAAGGGGAGCTATATACTTATTGTATTGATGTTTAGAGTCAGGAGGAAAAGTATTCTTCTGTACATAGATGTTCTACTGTTGTTTAACAGCATTGAGATGGAAATTGGTTTCTTTCATGTAAAAGTTTGAATTGTTATTGATCTAAGAATAACAAAGTATTTGTTCCTTGAACATTGTTATTTTTCAAAGTATCACCTGATGATCATGTTATCATGACCCAAACAATAAGAGATGCTTTTTTTTTCTGCTGTATACCTAACATCACTGTGTAAAGAAGCATATTACACCTTTATATTCTTTTGACATTCTCACAGAGATTAAAAGCATTTTAATCTCTTTTCATATAGCAAATGCAGATGACACAAACTAACATGGAAAAAATATACAGTACAAGGAAATCATTGCATTATTTGTTAATGGAAGAAAATTTTGTTTTGAAGCTAATTGTTCAGTTGAGAACGTGTCTAAAAGACATTTAGCTGGTGATATGAAGATACTTAGTAGTATTTACATTATGATTTAATTATAATGTTGGACATGAATTTTAAATGAATTTACTTTAGTCATTGCATTTGGAACAAGTTCAGTAAGCTAAGGGTGTGAATGGCCTAACACTCTTTTTAAGTAGTGTGTGAAGGGAAGAGTACCACACGTGTGATTAACAAGCTTACGTCTGCTATTAGAAATAAAACACTTGTATTTCAATAAATGCTAAGTTCTCCTGTATTTGTTGTCTAGTTTTATTGGTCTGTATTGAGCCAACACAACTTAGACATACTTGGAGAGGTATTGAACTTAACCAAGGAACTTTTGATGAAAGCTCCTTGACTGAACATGTTTCATCAATGAGACACATTTGGACTTGACTGATTTGAGTTCTACTCTCAAATAACTGGACCCTAGTGTAAGGTAGGCTGTTTGACTTTGATAGAGTCCTCTGATATGCTTTGAAGTTGTACCATTGGGAAAGACACTTTACACACGTTTCCTTATTTCAATTGAAGATGAAAATGAGTAACCAGCTTGAGCTTGGGATGTCCCTCAGATAGGGTGTTAAATGTAGGTCCCATGGTTGAGGAGCAAAAAAAAAAGAACTCACTAAATTTTACAGAAGAGTTGGAGTCCTGTCAGGTTTGCAATACCAACAAATGTTAACATATAACTACAGTCAAACCTGCCCAAGACGACCACCCGGGGGACCGGGAAAAACGGTCGATTTGGACAGGTGGTCGTTGAGAAGAGTATCGACGCAAAACATGCCCGATGCAAAGTATAAATGTTTTTAGTTGTGTTTAATAGCAAATAGCAAGCACACTGTACGCACGTAAAGTAGCGAGGTATTTAATGTCAAATACAACACGCACACTGTAAATTGTAAGTTTTACCCCAAGCTTCTATAAGAGCTTTTATACGATACAGTGTTTTAAAGCTCAATATTTGCACACTAACGCTTTAGACAGTAAGGGAACTTTGATGCTGTCAGTTATAAATTACGATACAAGCCTTTATTCGTCGCTGTGTTCTTGATCGCCGTACCTGAAATAACTACGGTGCACCTTTCGAATTCAATGCCCGGTACGTCCAGATAGCGTACTTACCACGGGTGAATCTACAGTACAATTAATTTCATTACTTCAGATAACCAATCGTACGAGTGCATTTTTGGACCAATGACACTGTGGGGATTTTCTAGACTAGACCAATCGTGAGCCAGATCCTGTGTTCACCTGTCTGAAATTCCAGACACCAAGTGTCGCGTCATTTGTCTGCTGTCGCGCCAGCTGTCTGAGGTGACGGACATATAAACCTCGCAGCTTCCCAGCACAGAACAACATCACGGTCGCTGTCTGGCGGGGTCCTTTGTAGTTTGAGCGTCCTACCTTAGATAACAGGTTGGTATCTCGTTCTTCACAGAATGCCTTTATGTGTGTTTATATACGTTTTGTATAAATAATCGTCAGTCCAAAGTCAATATTCGGTAACGTTAACGTTGAATTCCTTTGTGACCGCCGGAGGTTACAAAAAAGCAGAACTAACTGCACTTACATGTAACGTTAAGGCATTCTAGTACCCTATCTATTTTGCCTTGATAATTTATTTGACGTTAGTCTGTCTCGACTTAATTGTTATTTCACTTTCCAGGAACTTCTTGGCGCCACCAAGCCCGGTTCAACTGCAGCTGAAATGTTTATGGTGGGACTTATCCTGGTGAGAGGTTGTGCGATGCCATCTCCACGGTGACGTCCAGAAAGATCGGTGTACGGTCTGCCAAGGGACCTGAAACTAAGTTAAGTTCTTGTATATCTTCTGGGATGTGACTATATACAAACATATTGCAGAGATGGACGGGTATTAATTTGTCGTCGGCATGATAGATAATTTGTGTGGCCTTTTGTGTATTATAAATCGTATAGTATAACAAAGCAAGAAGACTGTCTCGACCTAATTGTAATAATTTCGTTTTGTTGCTTCCAGGATCTTATTGATGTCATCATGCCCGGATCAAGATCGGTGTGCGACCTACCAAGGGACCTGGAACTAAGTTAAGTTCTCAATATATGTTTCTTATGGGGTGTGAAATGTCGCAGATATGGGCTGGGATTGTCATTGGCGCATGGCATGATAGGAAGTAAATTGTGATGTTTCGTTAACTCAGCAAATTCTTGGTGGTAAGGTGCTTGTGTGTGTTTTGTTGACATGCCAAGTGATGTTACTTGTAGGGGTTTATATTATAGTAGGCGTTTATATTATATCAATTAGGACATTTTGTAAATAGAGGCTCCTTTTGCATTCAGGGCTTCAGTCCGTTTCTGTGGTGTACAGGCCTGGTGTGTGGCTGGTTTGGTTTCTGTGGCTGTGTCGATGGCCACAGAAATTTTTTGTATTAAAATTCTGTTCTTTATAAAACAGGGTTTTCCCTGGTTCACCATCTGTTGTCATTTCTGTTTTATGTCATGGTCAGTGGTTGTCGGGGACCTAGACCATTACATAATCTGCCTCGTATCGTTTTCTTGGGTCCCGAACCAAGAGAACGACACAGGCCAGAAAGGAAGACAGGTGGCTGAAGAGCCAATTCAATGTTATTTAGAATATAGTTTATTCCTTTAATAACATATTAGACTTCTCGGCGTCAACACAGTCACAGAAACTGAATCAGCTATGCATTGGGCTTGTATATCGCAGAAACAGATGAAGCATTGTGTACAGAAGTAGCCATTAATCTCAAAAATTAATCCAAAACAAACGGCAACATTACTTGGTATTTCGTCAAAGCGCACTCAGCACCCTGCCACCCATCAGCGCTTAGCTTATTTCTATGTTAAACCTAAAAATGAAATTATAATCATAACTTCCTGTCGTGCCCCAACACGTAGTTAAGCTTTCATTAAGTGTTAGGTATAGTCTTTACCATAGTTAACTTTTTAATTTGTCTTTTCTTCTCAACCGAGGATCATCGCACCGTAAGAAGAAATGTCTGGACGCGGAAAGGGAGGCAAGGACTGGTGAAGGAAGGTACCGAACGTGACCAAAAGCAGTCTTTTCCACACATATGACAAGGTATCGTACTGTACTATACGGAAGCACACAGTTTTAACTGTAGGACAATAGTCTTTGTCAATGAATGACTTTCAGGCTCCTTTGTGTCGGCAAGTTAAAGTGTACCGTTTCAATTTCAATGTTTGTACCTAAGTTTGTACCTGAATATCACTCTGTATAGTAGTAACATTACATAGTAGTATTTGGGGTGGCCAGTTTCTAAGTACTTGCAATTGCGCAGCAGGACTTGAGCCTTTTGTACTTGCTGCAGCGGTAGTGCATATTACATTGTATAAGATGCCATATTCTTCTACCGATTTGTTAGAATTGTTTGGAAGCGGTAAAATGAGGAAAAGAGCTTGATAATGTAGGTGTAAAGCGTCACCGTTACTGAAAGTGCTTCGTAACAACATCCGGTGTATCAAGCACCAAGCATTTTATTCACTTCGTTTTTCGTTCGTTTGTTTTCTATTTTTAGCTCACCACAACTGACACACTTGCTGCACCTGGTTTCCTAGGACGCGAGGCACTTTGTCCTGTACTGTGTGTGGGAGCCAAGGAGGCCGGGTCTTTCCCGACATAGACAAGGTATTGTACTTTATTGTGTTTCCAGTTCCTACTTGCCAATGAACACGAGTTGAGCCTTTTGTGTTTGTTACAGCGGTAGTGAGGCAGATGATGTATATCTGTTTCTTTCACTGATATCACAGCAATATGTCGTCTGGAAAGGTGGGCAAGAGAGGTGCAGCCAGACGCCACAGTCATCCGGGGAGACAGTGGTCCTGGCGGAAGTCGTCTTGGTACCTCTTGTTGTGGGTTTCCTTGGAAGTCTTCATCAGCTTCTTCAGAAGACATTCCATGACGTTTAGATGACTTGATGGGCATGCAGCCTTTCCAGACATTTGACAAGGTAATTAGTTTGATAGCAGACTGCCTGTAGCACTAGCCTTGTTGGCAGCATGCATTATGAAAAGGACCATTCTGGGATTGCCAACACAATCCAGATTATCAATTGTAGGATAGATATGACTTTTATTGTGTGCCTTTTTGGTGGCCATGGCCTGAACAATGCTCCTTATAACTTTGCGTTCGTTGGTGATGCAAATGATGCATGTCTCTTTCTTTTCTTTCTCTACAGGGCGTCTTGTTGGAAATGTCACTGTCACTGAGGGTGCTTCGTGACAATATATTCAGTGCATCACCATGGCCAAGCCAAGGAGGTATTTCCCAGACACATTACAAGGTGTTATGTTGTAATGTTTGAAACGGCAGACTAGCAGCGTGACACAAATGCTCAATGACCTGCAGTGGCGTCCTCTCTCCGAAAGGAGGAGGAACGCCCGCCTCACCTTCTTTTACAAGTTAGTTAACAACAAGATTAACATAGACACACAGAACCTACTGATTCCGACCCAAGGGCGAACCCGAGGCAGCCATCAACATAGGTACAAACCAATCTTTGCAAGAACAGACACATACAAGTACTCATATTTTCCTAGAACAATTCCGGAGTGGAATTCCCTGCCTGGCGCGGTAGTAAGTGCTCCCACAGTTGAGAGCTTCCGCGCCAGGCAGGAGGGCTGCCCGCCCTAACCCGGGACCTCAGCTCCCCCCCTACTTTGCCCCTTGCGGGGTTATATGGGGGTAACCCATGATGATGATGATGATGATGAAATGTGTGAAAGCAATTATAGAATAGCCATCTTTGTCAATGAATGATTGGCCTTGTGACTTGGTAAATTTAAGCTTACTGTTTCAATGACAATGTTTGGACCTGAACAGTGCTTAGTAGAGTTTTACTTCTTCTTTTAGGACTCGTCGAACAGTTCAGGTGTGGAGGCAGCTGATGCATACTTGCGCCCTTGGCCAGCGTCGGAACCTGTACGTGTATGTTTTGAGGAAGGAAGCAGACAAGGAGACTGTTGACTGGGTTAACACTTGTGAGTACATACTATACAACTCACTCCAACCTCACCCTGACTACAATTTTTCACAAATTCAGGCCAGTGTCACTGATGTTGAACCGGTTTATGCTAACTTTGACCAGTTAAGATCAGTATCCAACAATTTGACCAGTTCACGTTACACTTTTGCGCCATAGGCATAGTGCATTCTCATTTCCCTTGGCAGGACATAAGGCTTCCTTCTGCCTTTTTCCAAAAATGTTTTGGTTAGAAAACAGCAAAATTATGGAAATTTAACTCGTCATAATTGATTATAATTTCTCTTTCTTGTAGCTGGGAAGAAGACGTCACTCAGCAGCTTCCAGGATCTTACTGATGTCATCAAGCCCGGATCAACTGCAGCTGGAATGTTGGGACATGGCGACAGGTTTTCGCATGCCATCTCCACGGTGACGCCCAGAAAGATCGGTGCTCGTGTGTACGGCCTGCCAGAGGATCTGAAATTGTTAAGGTCTAAGCCAGTAGGGGATCAGGATATTTTGTGAATGTGCTCCGAGTTTCAGTCCGTTTCTGTGATGTACAGGCATAGTGTGTGGCTGATTTGGTTTATGTGACTGTGTCGGTCAGTTGCTTTAATTAAATTCTGTTCTTTACAAAACAGGGTTTTCCCTGGTTCACCATCTGTTGTCATTTCTGTTTTATGTCATGGTCAGTGGTTGTCGGGGACCTAGACCATTACATAATCTGCCTCATGCCGTTTTCTTGGGTCCCGAACCAAGAGAACGGCACAGGCCAGAAAGGAGGACAGGTGGCTGAAGAGCCTATTTGATAGTAGTATTTTAGTTGTTTAGAAATGCTAGACTTCTTGGTATCGACACAGTCACAGAAACTTAATCAATGCAAACAGAATGTAAATTGTTTGATATACAGTTATCATGTATATAATGTTAGATACATGTAGTTAAGCATACTTGCGTTAAGTAGGTATAGTCATTACTATATTTCTGAGTCAAGGTCTCGTCTTCTTTCCTGTAAAGAGGTTTGGTAATGCAGTGCTGTTAAGACGTTTTTTTGTGAATAGCCTCTGGTATGTATTAATTAGATTGTGCCATTCCAGTACAGGGGTGGCTGACGCTGAATTGATTTATCCGTTTTGTTTCGTGCTGTTTGTATGCCTTGTATTCTCACTTAGCCTTTGTTGATGCATTTCACTTGTACAAAAGTGGTACAGGGTTGAATTCAGTAGATGTCAACATTGCCCGTTTATTGTGCAGAGGTTGTTTGTAGCCTTTTAAATCAGTCCTTTGGAAATTTCACAATGCTTATTATGCTGGCGCTGAAACTAACACAATGACACACACACACACACACACTAACAGACTAACCCCACCAAACACACGTACTAACATACTAATGCAACATCTAATAATCAGCGCAAATGCCTTAGCCCTAGACTGCAAAGAAAAAGCTTTCTATGATTCTTCAAGTACAAAGGCTCCAAGCTACCTCTATACCATGTACTGGCAATGTCAATAGTTCTGAAATCTATAGCTAGGCTCTGTTAGCCGCTGTCAGTAGATTAAGGTTAATTGTTTATCTAGATGGGTTGTAACGCTAATGTATTTTTCATTCATTGTGTGTTTTTGAGATTTTTATCATACATACATTATTTTCATCATACATGGTGTATTCATTTTGTCAACAATTGCTATTAAAAAAATTGTTGAAATCAGAGGTGTAGTGTTTTTTTCACTATAATTGAAAGGAAATCGACACATGCTCAGTATAATACTTTACGGTCTGATCATGAAAAGTATGGCGACGAAAACTATTGCTATGTTGACGATGTTTATATCTATGGTTATATCTTAGTAATAATGTTTATATGTTATGGGGGGATTTACGATGTAAGCTCTGTGGATGGCGTAAACGATTCCTGGTCATTTGCAACGGAGTATCGGTGGTATGGTATCGTGTCGCATGTTTTTTTCTGTCTTCGCCACTTTCATTATCACCTTCTACAAGAAGTTTGTATTTTGGGTAGCATTTGCATGTGTGGATGGAGATTGTATCGGTGTTCAGTGGGTAGGTCTTGATGAGACCAGGAAACGGCAATTCGATTTTGACCCCTAGCGGCTTGTTACGGTACTGTAGTGGAACTTTCGGGTTTGATATCTCGAGTTCCGGATATGGATTTTGAGCGTGTCTTGAGGGCGAGAGTAAGTGGTATATGCAATCCTTGATAGACATATGCCATTCAGTGAAGATGAAAATGAAACCAGCCGTACGACAAACAGCTGATGAAAAAAAAAGTTTATTGTGACTTTCATTCCAACTTCTGCCTCGTCCATTATATACGGCATACACAATCTTTATATTTATTAGACTATTTGTAAAATGATTCAGACAGCAACAGGAGATAAACCACGATTGTAAAGATCATGGCGATGAGTCTAGAGTAGAGTGCCCTTGCAGTCTGCCCCGTGGCACTCTGGGAAGGGGAATGTCTCCGGAATGATGTGCACCTCGGTGGTGAACTCAAGAGCAGTTCCATG
>NC_049991.1:9388356-9392031 GCF_000003815.2 Branchiostoma floridae | reverse complement strand
CACAGAGGAAGAAGAGACTCGGAAGCTATATTACGGCTGGATACCAGGCTACAATATTCAGTGAAATGTGTCTGGCAGTGCAAACAGTGGGCAGTGTGCAACATGAAACATGTTATAATTATGAAGAAACTGTGATTCCTGGTAGAAAGGGTACCAAATACCATAGCCAACACTGGAAACACCTGCCCATTACTTCTTCATCCTATGAAACCTTGTTGCCTCTAAATATCCAGATCCACTGACCTATATGTGTGTTGTATGTGGATCGGACCTATCCCGCATAATTTCGCCAGAGGGCGCTCCTGCACCAGTGATACAGTAACCTTTCACCCCTTCACTGCTCAAGATGGAGGACGTCGATTTTCTCACAAAATACCGGGCGGTTTCCAGCAAATTAAAGAAGTAAGGATGCTCTTTAACGTTAACGGATGTGCTATCAATGTTAAGATAACAACGATGCAGCTTTAGATTTCGTTTTGCTTGCATTTTATAGCTACACACGTTATTTCTTGGCACAAGGAGGTTTGCTCTGCATCTCTGGATGATAACAGTTACTGATTTATGTATAACGTCTCCGTTATGGTTCCCCACCGTTGTGATATCTGTCATGTGTGTCTGTGTTATTCAGGCGATTCCTGCGGAAACCCAATGTTGCTGAGGCTAGCGAACAGTTCGGTAAGTGCAAGGAGCTTAAAGCTCCTTGTTGAATGCTAAGGAGTTCATCGAATTTTAAGCTGATTGAAATGAAACATGGATGGATACAACGTTAGAAAAAAGTGACATATAACCTAGTCTGTAACAGGCAGATGCTGGGGTGAAAGATAGTAAGGTTATCTGGTCATGACTGCAGTTATAAGAGGAAATCAAACGTACTTAACACACTAACATCTAACATTAAATGTAAAAACAGCAAGCCATGTACATTATTATTTTTATATATTTATAATGACTAAGTAAAAACTGGTTCTATCAAGTGGTCTCATACGAATGTGCATACATCATCATGTCAATGCAGTCAACATTTTGGTCTTCTTTATACATTTTACAGGAAGTCTTTCTAAAGACCTGCTAGAACATGACAACCCCCACTATGCTGGTTTCTGTTGCCTGGCCATGGCAAGGTAAGGCAATGGTCACAACCTTCAAACATTCTTTATATCAACTGTCTTCCAGTGTCTGTTTACCAAGACTCAAGAGGGCTAGTCTATCTCAGCTTCTCAGGCATTGTTAGATAATGCTGGAAGAAGTTTCGTAGTTTTTGAATGAATCCTGGTGTAGATGAATATACTGTAGTAGATGCAGAAACTTTTGCGGTGGTTTAATGTTCACGGTTCTTCGTGGTGATCGCTTCACCTCAAACTTAAAACCACCGCAGACATTTTTCCATGGCAAAAAGAGACTACATACTGTACAGTGCATGGTGCTACCACGAAATTTAAACCACAATGGAAAGTCCTTTTTCCGCTACTGTAAAATGAAATCCCCGCGAACTTGAATGCAAAGGATTTTAAAGTTTAACCAGATTTTTTTACTAGATTTTTGACCCAATTTTTGGATGGAGTCTTGGTCAGATTCTTGACTGTATTTTTAAGCACCCCCTTCCGCACTAAAAATTCTATGATAATCTCCTGCACCTCCAGATGTGAGCAGACGCTGTCGAACTCCCCGGGAGAGGCTCACGCGCTGGTTGAAGCGGCGCGACTGTTCCTGGAGGCAGAGTGCACCAACCAGCTGCTGAAGTGTCCCGGGTTTGAGGAACATCTCATCGCTGCCATGAACTGTTACAACTTTGCCATCAAGGTGGGGAGTTCCGTACAAACATACTGTAACTCCATCAAGAACTGTACATGGGTTTCATGAAGTTTGAGGGGATTTAGTTTCGGGGTAGCAGGTAAATATGGTGTTCGTGATGGTTTTGAGTTGATAGTAGCACCATCCCGTGAACTTAATTGCATTTACAGTAATGTACTGAAGTCACATAGTGTAATGGAAAACCTGGTGCCTCTACGAACAGCCAGTCAGAAACCACTTACTGGTTACTCAGGAAAGGTGCTACAAATGGACAGAACAGTCTGCTTTTGACTATGACAGTTCCGGAATCATTAACTGTCACTCATCTTTATGTTTACAATTTTAAACTTTATATCCGTACACAAATTAATGCACTTACCAACAAGATTTAGGTCAGTTCTCTGATCCTTGTCAAGTTGAAATGACCCAAAGCCTATGTCACACATCCAGACCTGAAGTGTGGGTCATCAGCAATGGGTCAAAGGTGCTTGGAAGTCGGTATCGGCCCCCGTCTCAGTTGAGGGAAGGTTGATGGGCTCTGATGTAAATTGCCTCTTTCACTCCCCTGAGAAAGTAATCCTTTTTGGGATCAAGTATTTTCACCTTGTCAAAATCCACAGAAAGCCTCGTCAATTCTATGTGAATGTGTTGTGGCACCTCTCATCCTTATAGGTGAAGATACTGTCTGTAGTTGTGTTACTGACACATTGACATGTCTTTGTGCCATATCCCAGGTACACATTGAACAGACACAGCCTGCCATGGCCGCCTGCCTATGCCTGGAGTTGGGAAATGCTCTTAGGGTACTCAATCATTATCATTGCATGTAGGATAGACATTGTACACACATGGTAGCTTGTATAGTCCAGCAGTGAGCCTACCTGGACCAAAAAGTTGTGAGTTCGAATCCTCATTTGCTGACATGCTTGCTACCAGATAAAGACTTAGTCCTTAGGACTGAGCAATGGTCCACTGTTCATTTCACTTGTAGAAAAGAGCTAGTGGGATTTCTCAATACATTCAACCTGTGAATACATGTACAATGTACCTTGCATCTGTCTTCTCTGTCATAACATGTGGCAGCTCAACAATTCTTTGAGTTAATTTGACAGAGGTTAACTGAAGAGCTCAATCCCTTACAACAGAGCACAAGATTGCCATAGCAAGGCAGCATAGGTTTGCACAAAAAACAGTTACATACAGCGTTTTCTTATTATACTTTACAACAAGAATAAAATTTTTAAATTGCCATAGACATGACATATAAATGTATGTGTTGGCACCAAATATAATCTCAATTTCATACAATTAAGGGTTTACAGATTTTAAGGGTTGTCCATGCAAGTTTACCAAATATAGTTCATTCTTACATTGTATTTTGGATGTTTTTGTAAAAATGTTCAACTTCTAGGGTCTGAACAAACCAGATCAAGCCATGTCATACTACCAGAGAGCTGCAGATCTCCAGTACCAGGTTAGTACAGTATCCTAGACTATCTTGTCTCTCTAAAATGAATATGACTAGCATATGGAAAACATACAACATGGAAAACATATACAAACAAACTCAAAACAGTACTACCTCCCTAACCTCTTCGATTGACCCTGTGACCTGGACTCTCATGTCTGATTGATGACTAGTTCTACCATGTCTGACCTGTACTTTCTGTACATCCTGCCACTTGGGAAGTCTGGCCTTGTCACTCATCTTCCCACTCACTTTCTGTCTGTTCAATAACCACAAATGCACACCAACCCAAACAAACACACAAAAAGATACATGGACTGATTGAGTCAATAACTATACAATGTCATGATGAATCTAAACTAATAAACGATATTTTGTCCATGTTTCAAGAACCCGCCTGACTGTCTGGAATCCTT
>NC_049991.1:9342382-9388089 GCF_000003815.2 Branchiostoma floridae | reverse complement strand
TATGATGGGGCTCTGACATCTTCACAGAGATGGCTTACCTGGCACAGGAGAGGGGAGGTAAGCACAGCAAGTCTCGTACTGTAACATGTACTAATTTAAAAGCTGTTTAGAAATAAAAGTTTTTCCTGGTACAAAATACTTGTTGTAGTAGATGTGTAGGCAGTACAATTGATACTTGTAATTGTAAACTTGTATGAGTAGTAATGTAGTTGTGATGGTAAGGTTGTTTTAAGGCCACAAGAAGTTATCTGTGATAAAACATCAGCATCAGAGATTTGTTCCTATATGATAACAATTTCTGTCCAACAGGCTCAGCCAGTGGCCCTGCATCAAGACCAATAGGTATGGTATTGACTAAATGCATTGCAAGCTGTATCAAATTTGCTTTTATCAATCATATTTGAATTGATAGTTTTTCATGTTGGTGTGATATGTCTTCATTTGATTTAATTTAGTATTATTTCAATTCAAAATCCAGGAAAACTCTGCTATTGGGTAAAGGGTACACATGTATATGGAGAAACAAAGGAAATGAAATGTTTCCTGTGAACTCTTAAAATAAAAGATGTGATAATAGACTGTTGTGTCTTACCTCTCTCAGGTGCATTTTGTGACATCCTGGCCAGATGTGAGGTCACCAGAGTACTGTTACTCATGCTCTTACAGGTAATATATCATCAATATTTACATATGACCACTAAATGACTATTTACATACATGTATCAGCTGCACCTACATGTATGATTTACTGACATATCATCTGAAGAATGATAGGCCATGTTCTAGGTCCTTCAAAAGCAGGACAAATGGAGAACTCTCTATTAGTATTATGCTAAAATAAAATCCTGACTAGAACCCTAGGCCTGTGGACTTGAAATCTGCCATGGACTTGAAATCTGCCATGTTTCTAATAAATCTCCTGTTCACTATTTTGATATATTGTTTCTTATTGTATATATACGGTTTTATGCTGTAAATTTCAACGCTATTCAGGCTGCTATTATGTCTGCTATGTTGAAATCAATAAAGGATGATGAGGATGAATTTGCTTGACCCCTCATGATGTTAACCATAATCAATTCCCTTTTTTTTGTAGGTCGGCTTTACGCTTGTTCTTTGAAACTGTAGAAAGTTGAAACACTTCTCTTCTGGACTTTATTTTTTTTAATGTAAAGATAAGTGAAGTGAAGTCTACTACTAACTATGCTAGTGTGACAAATATTGCAAAAAAACAAATGTTAAGTTTACAAATGTTAGATATGTACAGATATGTATAACCTTTTACAGCAGATGATTATCTCAAACTTGCCTCCCCAGCCCACGCCCCAGAGGATCCGTCCTGAGCATGCTCAGACGCTGGAGAGATACGCCTGGGAGTCTCACTCTGAAGATTCAGCACCTGGTCAGTCTGGCTTCTTCTATTATATTATAGATAGTTTTCAGGAGGGAATTTACACTTAAGTTGAGTAGACCTCTAGACTGGTGCCTCAAAAAGCTTTGTCACCCGTAAAATTCAACCCCCAAAGTTTTTACGAGTTCAAGTTTGACTTTAAGCATAGTGCATAGAAGGCTTTTGAACCTTATATCCTTTTAGTTTCCTAATGAATTATGCTGGTTGTAGCAAAAAAACAGGCAAACAGCAAAAAGTACCTATACTTTCTGAGAGATAAATTGTACATGGTAAGTTACTAGTCATTAAGATCACAATTTTTGTATCACTAGTTATGGTTAAGATAGAGCTAGTACCTTTATTAACTAACCAGGTGTTTGACATTTTGTTCCAGTTAACTGCCTGAGTGAAGAGGTCTTCTTGCTACTGCAGTCCACAGTGGTAAGAAGATGTGCACAACAGTAACAGCATTCTTGTCATTTTGTAGTTTTTAATACATGACAATACAATACTTAAGTAATGATTTTGCTTTGCCCATTTCCACACAATTTTGTGGATAATGCAAAGTTTTTAAGCATGCTGTCATGACATACTGTAAATGCAGAAATGTTCGCGGTGGATTAATGTTCGCGGTTTTCGCGGTGACCGCTTCACCGTGAACTTAAAACCACCACAAACATTTTTCTATTATGGCATTAGACTGTAGTCTATGGTGTTACCGCAAACTTAAAACCACCATGAAAAGTACTTTTTCCCGCTACCGCAAAATTAAATCCCTGCGAACTTAAATGCATTTACAGTATTTCATACATTGACAATTATAATTCATGGCATTTATATTTGTGGACAGGACAAACAAAGATTGGCAGCTATAACAGATTTGATATCAGATTGATTATGCTTGACTCCTCTCATTTACATTTTATTGGTAAATGTAAAAGTTTTGTAACAATTTCATTCAAGAGTAACATTCTCCTATTTGTAACTAAATGTCCTATACATGTATTTTCCATAGATGGCATGTCAGTCCAGAGATGTTTCTGCTCTTAAGTCACTACAGAAGGACTTGTGGTAAGGACTTTTTTTTGCTTTGTGACTAATTGTGTTAAACTAATTAGCTACTGTACAGCTTGATTGATTTTATATACATCACATAACGTCATAAGCATCACAACAGAAATATCTGTTTAGTAATGTACTGTATCTGCAAACCCTTAAAGCACACTCAGAGAGATGTGTTAATCTTTTATCTAAACATCAAGATTCAGATATGACCCACCTATTAAGGGTTACTGATGAACATCATGTATTATATGTTTTACAGGCCACACCTGACAGCTGAACAGAACCACCTGCTGCACCTGGTTATACAGGAGATGGAACATCCTTCAGGGGAGGGGATCTAGTCACTGCAGAACCACCTGCAGCACCTGGTTCTACAGGAGATGGAACACCTGTCAGGGAGGGGATCTAGTCACTACAGAACCACCTGCTGCACCTGGTTATACAGGAGATGGAGCACCCTTCAGGGGAGGGGATCTAGTCAGTACAGAACCACCTGCTGCATCTGGTAATACAGGAGATGGAACACCCTTCAGGGGAGGGGATCTAGTCACTACAGAACCACCTGCAGCACCTGGTTATACAGGAGATGGAGCACCCTTCTTTGTAGTCTCATGTGAACATGACTCCATGTAAAGACAGATGCACAGCAGCTTTTGATTTAGGTTAACGATATGTGACAGTGCACAGATTATTAGTGTACAGTAACTGTTCTTTACAATATATGTGTATAAATGTATGTTATGGAACTCAGAGTTGAAATGAGAACTACTGTTGACCAGTCAAGTCAAGTTGACCACCATATATTATAATCTCCAAGCAGATCCTACGGTAGCATAAGACAGTATCAAAAGCTGGCAGAGGAGTGAAGCCGGCTTAGGAGAGGAGTGTGTTTTGCTACATGGCAAATGGACACCTCTTGGCTTACTACACTCCTTGGCCAGTTTGGTACTATTTTATGCCATTGTAGGATCTGCTTGGAGATTACATATTACAAAAATGGCTTATTTGTTTTCATTTTGTAATACAATGACGTTGTTACTGCCCATCCAGAGGACAATCTGTTTTCTGTGTTTCTGTAATCACAATAGTGTACAGAACAGCAAGAGTAGCTCTGCCCTTACTTCTTAAGTCAAACATTGATACTAATGCACAAGACGTCGATTGGGACACGAGATCAAGGGTTCGATCCCGGGCGTTCCAGACTAGATGTTGGCTGGGTTTTCACATGCGTTTTCGACTCAACTCGGAGCCCCACTCAAGAGCTATCTGTTCACACATGGGACCGCCAAGAGATTAGGAACGCCCAGCTACGCCGGCACTGTTGCCTTTCTCTGAGTCCTCATACACCTTTCTCACGCGGTGGCCATGATAGATTGAAGACGAGGTCAATGAGGCAAACAGACAAAAGTTATTTCTAAAATCAGCTCCCATTTAGTTTTTTCTCAGACCACACAAATTTTCACAATATAAGATCAAATAATAAATATTATAACTAGTGTTATGCAGCGAAATATGTAGCAATTTAGACTCGCGTGCTGATCCCATAGTCCCTTAAGAGATGCAAAATAAAAACATAATAATGCAAATATTTGACGGACATGCAGCCATTCTCTTATTGGTCAATTGTCTAATTTCTATGCTATCACTGGTTGAATTGCTAATAATGATGGACAGTCTTTTGTTTGCCTCATAGACCTCTTTTTAGATCTATCATGGCCGCCGCGTGAGAAAGGTGTATTACATGATGCTCAAAATTTGAATTTCAACCGAAAACTTATGACAAAAAAATAAGACAAATTTTCAAATTTGTGCCTCCACTGATTCTTCGCTAAGTGGACCTGGCTCCGTTTGGTATGGATCAGAGTTTGTCTGCACGTATGTCTTGGTTGCCGAGTATGGACATGTTGTTCCTGTCCAGAGAATTGCATAACTCTCCTGGAGTCGGCTCAGAGTCAAACACGCGTCACACAGACACCCTAGTAACTAGACTAGACCCGCGCTTAAGCATGGTTTTGAAGTAACTCAACTCAAGTCCAGGACTTGAGTACTTTACATTTATTTTTACACAGCTGTATCGACTCCGCTAAGTCGTACTCCAGCGGAGTGTACTCCAAGTCGACTAGTAAAACGTGAGTGTAAACCCGGCCATTGACACCACGCTTGCAAGCGCTATCCACACACAAACATACATGGTAAAGCGATGAATTTTGTTCACCCCCCCCCCCTTTTTCTGCGGCTGTTATTGCCCCAGCTTTGATGACATGTATGATCAAACTGTCACTTGAAAAGGAGTCAACTAGACCCAAGTGCCACTTGCAGCCTCCCTTGACACGATCCTAGGACCCACTTTCCAAATAGAAATTACTCAAACAGCACACAAACACGAGAAAAAAACACATTAAGGACAGTTGTCAGTCACTGCATGTTTATGTCTTATGTTCCTCGGCACAGTTGATCAAGAGAAAATTTCATTGCAATTTGCACTATCCTTATGGTAGGTTAAAGTATAGCAAGTAATTTATTCCTTGACAAAGACTGGTGATGTTCAGTTCAAAATTTGGGTGAGTCCAATATTTTGTCGGAATTTACAGTTCAAGAATGACGTCTACCAACACAGGTGAACTTTCAAGTTAATCTATGCTATGTTTTGACGAATGTAAACGCGTCAAACTGATATTTAAAATCATTTTAATGATAACTTCTATATTTACTGTTTATTAACAGCACTTGTAAGGTTATATTTGAAAAGCAAAACAAAGGAATACCATCTAATTAAAAACTTTATACCGATAATGATATCTTGAGTATATATATTACATAGGTCTTTTTTAGGTCCAAACTATCAGCATCTCAACCATCATGTAATGTTGTAGTTTTTGAATGCATCTGAAGGGGAATATTTTGGAACATCTTAGCACTTCAGTGAATTATGAAATTTAATGTTGATATAATGGTGCTAAATAAAGGCAACTCAGTGATGGGATATCAGACAAATGTCATCATGGAGTTACTGTGCTGCCGGCTAGAATTACGTAATACTACATGAAATGAACTGACAAACCTCATGCTATGCTCATATGATTCCGGCTATACATTTTCTTTAGCTTGATTGTCGTTTCGACGTAAGAGTAGCCTTATATATTGTAATGCTCGGGGAAACGTTCCGCATACTTTGTCTAATTTACTGTTGGACACAAAACAGGGTCTATCAATTGCGGAAATACTACATTCACGTTAACTTGATGTATGAAATAGTACTTTATTTATATGGTCGCATCTATCCGTCTTTGTGAGATTACCTCCAGCTCCGTCCGTCATTTTAATGAAATATGATATAATTACCATAAGTACGCTAGAAGCTACATCTAAATTACAAGCCTGGAGACAATTCTCCATCCCCATGGCTGTCTTGTACCCTCAACGTTCAGGGGGTGAAGAGACCAGGTAGGTAGGTAGGTACGTTTTCATTGGGATTGAAGAAAGCAGGATCCACCTGTGTGCTTCACGGCCGACCGCCATCATGGAAGCTGGTCTATTCCTGCAGAAATAGAAACATTCATTCGTATATATATTCTGATACTGCATGAATATATATTTATATCTATATATATAGAGAGAGAGAGATAGAGATAGATATAACAGCAGTTCTCATACTGCATGAAATAGGTCTCATACTGCATGCAGAAATCCATATGTATATATATATATATAAAGAGGGACATCTCTATATGTCCATCTATATATATACAGATAGATAGCTTGATAGACTTATAAAGATTTGTTAATATACATTTGTTACATTTATAAGACTATATATAGTTATATGTATGATGTGTTATGTGATTACATATATAGGCATAGATACTTCTACATAGAGACATCGATGAAGAGAAAAATCTAGATCTATGTATTATTTAGATAAATATGTGACCTTATATGCGCTGACGAGTGTCTTCAAAATTAGTATCATAGGAATAGTCAGAGCCAATGTCCGCGTCTTCAGCATCGGAATCCATGGGCGAAGAAAGCGCTTCCTCACGGCCTGAAATATAAGAAAATAAGAGCATTATCTAAGATAAAAATGAATCTCAAGTTTACAGTTCTAAATTTTACGACAATCTTACAAGTTTGGTGGTAATGTGATCTTCACAATGTACTTGCCGTAATGTTAGCATGTTTACATTGATGATATTGATAAAGCTACTTACATTTTCATGATTTGAATATTCATCAATTGAGTAACCCTGTATATTCATTCCAAAATCTCTTGTAATGTTTATGCATTTCTTAGCAATCATCAAACATAGCAATTTGTACAGTATCTCTCTATATATCATGCGGGTTTGTCATATCCCTGCTGTAAAGTATACAGAAAATATGCAAATTTTATCCCATATGCTTTTCCTCTTTGTACGCTTCTTCAATTGTATTATTATCATATTTTAAAGATATTTCACCTACTTTCACATATGACGCTAGCCTCTCCTCCATGTTCACACCGATGACCACCCCATCCGCTGTGTTCACATTCATACAAGGAATCTTCTTCACCCGAGCACTGGACGTTAGATAGCCAAATTGGATCCGAGCTTATGTCAAAGTGTATTTGCCATAGACTATTGAAAGCTATATCCAATACGCTTCCATTTTGGTAGCCCAGTTGAGTGCATACAACCTTTGCGAAGGTGTAGTTAACGTGGGTGCCATTACATATTGTGCCCCACTCGTCGTTGTGTAGAATCTCAACTCTGCCTTCCCTTGAAGTCAATCCGCCACGAAGCCTGACACCTTTAAGGAAGCATACGATTTTTATCGTCATATTTCATATATTTTCGTTATGCTTTTTAGTGTTGCTTTATGAATAGTTATTCCGTCCCTAGCGCTTTTAGAAAATACTAATTTTGGCAAGTATCAAAAGTGTGTATTGGTACAAGTTTCGGATTTAGGTAAAGAAGTACCTTCGATGGTTTTCATTTTGAAATGACAATGGACCTTTGAATTACGATAAACGTTTCAGTTACCTACAGGACATGCGACAAAAGTACATGTAGGAACTAAAAAAAGGGTGACTAGAGACGACATATTTTGACCCACCGGTACAGTTTGCTGAGCCTGTTTCACTATGAGATCCCACCGAGCAAGGGTCGCAGGAAGTCGCGTTTGCCCTGCTATAGAAGCCCGCTTCGCATGGCTCCTCCACCTCGTCGCCGTTGACACATTTGTATCCAGCTCGGCATGGCTCGCAGGAGAACTCGAACTCGTTTCCAGTGACATCCGTTCCTGAAGCTACAGGAAAGCTTGCTGTTGCTTTGAATTATTAATTGTCGTCGATTCCTTCAAACGTATAAAACTGTAACTTATAACCACAAGTCAAGAAAAAGAGAGGCAATACTCTCAAATTATAAACAACTTTAGGGTAGAGTTTATTCAGGGTATACAGTTTCCTACAGTATGCGGGAAATATATCGTTATCAAAAGTATATTTTCATCGTTGGATTAGGAGTAAGATAATGCTTTTTCTTAGCAAGCAGTACTACTACTGCTCTAAGGTCTCAAGGACATTGGGACGGCAGCCCAGCACTTTTCTTAGTCTGGCCAGTAATCTGATGTTGCATTGTTATAGTCACAGAGGAGTATCATTGCCTTATTCAGAGAACGTTTTCTTTATAACTGTAACATTCTCTTTTGTTTTCCTGACCGCTACCCGTCCACAAAATTCCTACCAAATTCATACACAGCTTCTCGTGGTATGTTGACAACAGACACAAACAACGACACCGAAAACATAACCTTTCTGGCAAAAAATGCTATTATCCACTTACTAATAGGAGTTGCCTTTTGTCCTGGTTTGCATCGAGTACTATCGCCAACGAACCTGGGGATTTCTACAAGCACTGTCTGGAAGACTGGAACGGTGCTCAATTGCACGACGGCTGGGAATAAACGGAACATTTGGATGTGTTCACTTTTCATTCCATAAGCAGGTGTAAACTAATGTTATGCCTACCGCCTGATGTTCGCAGTCCTGGTCATCTTTGATGTTCTTTTTTGAAGTCTCAAAAATTTATATATAATCCACATGGAAATAAAGTAAACCATCATAGAGATAGATATAGCCCGACTATGGTTAGAAGTGATTCGGGAGCTAGGTCGGCTGTAGTCGGCTGGCGTTCCCCTGCGTCAGCCGAATGTTTTGAAATTTGTGCACAGCAGGTCTGGAATGGGTTGGCTAGTTGAATGTTTTGAAATTTGTGCACAGCAGGTCTGGAATGGGTTGGCTAGTTGTCGGCTGGTGTTTGGCGCGGTTGGCTGGTATTTGGCTGGTTTCGGGAGTAAGTCAGCAGTCAAATTTAAATCTTAACCACGCCATAACCACTCAGCGCTGATTTACTCCCAGCAAGTTTCTAACCTACCCACGACTCACCCAAGGACCGTAGACAAATCTCTTCTTACCCATTCCCAAGTAAAATGACTCTTACTATAGGACCTAGGCGAATCACCACTCACCTACAGGTGCTGCTACGGAGTAGCCAACTGTCGCGATAAAAATACACAGCCAGAGTCCCTTCCACGCCATGGCTAGGCTGAAATGAGGAAGAAAACTGATGACAGAAGAACTTTGATAGACTTGAACATGTTAGACAAATAACTGCAAGCAGAGCACTTTGGAAAACAAATATTTGTGGCCTCTTACAGCCTAAACTTACCTAGCTGATATTGTGTGAAAACAGTCCTCTGGTACTGAACGGATCATATTAACCCCTAGCAGGGGTCTTCACGCCTCGTTGAAAATCGAAAAATCTTGAGATTTGTTTTAAGATATCTTCAGATTTTGTGGTAAATCTTGAGATGTTTCGAGTCAATCTTGAGGCTTTTTCTTGAGAATCTTTCATTAAGTCTCAAGATTCTTTTAAAAGATCTCAAGATTTTTTCAGAAGGTTAGAAAGTGTAGAGGGTACACAAAAGTTCAAAGCCATGACTCATTCTCTTAGGGACAAAGGCTCCTGGGCAGTACCATGAACAGACTGTCGCAAGGGTCAGGAAGGGTACACGTAAACAATGACACGCCAGACTAAGCCGCTCCAGAAATCTCCGATGTCATTAGAAAGATAGACATCACGAAATGAAATCTACCTCAACCGTCCTGTCTGTGAGCTTTGACTTGATCACAAAACCGTGCCAACTTCAAGGACAAACTTTGCGAGTTTTCATCAGGGTTGACACCAGCCAAAGAGCCTGAAGGGTCTCAATGGCCATAAATAATAAGTTGTTCAGACCCAGACTGACAGGTCACTGATTCAACGTATCTTACAATCGGCCTTGGCTTAATTTGGCTCTGTGGTGTTTTTACCACTTTATGATCGTCAGTAAGTCGTCTAATTAGCTGATCAATTCTTTAACCGAATGATTGCTATTTTAAGTAGTTCTGACATACGAATGACCTTCAATACACGCAGTGTAACTCCCCAAGGTGCCAGTTCCCTCCCCCTTTCACAATCATACAACGTTTCCTCCTACAGAGTGATCGGCGGGCAATCAGGCAATGAACAGACAGTTAGCCTTCACCAGACATTCCTAAGGGGGTATGGATCGTAGATTCCGGCAAAAACGGGGAATATTTGGCCAGGAGGGTCAGTTCGCGGGAAGGGTAACATTCCCCCTCCTGGCCGATAAAACGCTTCGGTGGCTAAACTCCCCTAGTGATTGCAAATTATCATTCTTATACCAAGCGTACTTAGTCTGGTACAGACAAACAGAACGTCCAACTTACCTTGCTTGATTGCCCGTAGTAAATTGTACCACGTTTGTATAGAGAGGGTGTAACCTGACTTGTGCAGTCTGTACACCAAACGATAGCCTACGGCGAAATACCTGACAGTGTTTAGAGTCCATTCCAAGACACCATGAGGGTTTTAGGCGATATTTATAATTAGTCTGAATTATTTTGAATAAAGGAATATCTGAGCCACAATAATTAAATTATTTTCAAAAAATTGACTAAGAACATACTCATTTATATTATAATTATTTGAATTTCTTTGAATATTTTAGAAACATTTTGAAAGTAACTGTACAAAAATATCTTTATTTAGAATAACTGTGAAACCTCTCTGTGATTATTTCACATTTACAAATATTTACAAAAAATGGTAAACCTGGCCAAATGGTAAAATTAGTTTATTGTCCCCATAAAAGTAAGCCCTATTGTTGCATCTGTATATTTTTAGAATTCACTGCTGGGCACTGGTGGATCCTTTGTGGTGGGCCATTGTTGCATGGCACCCAACCATACTTTGCAAGGATGTGTGAATTGCTATCTTCCCAGCCCACCGAACCATTTACAACAAATGGTAGAAAATGGTAAATAATGGTAGAATGCTGTTATCATTTTTTAGAAACCATTAGAAGTATCCAATTCAACACCATGAATATTTCCAAAGTTTTACAGGACCAGGGAAATATTTATAAAGTTGAAACAGTGTTAAAAATATTTCTGAAGTATCAAATGTACTAGACATATAATTACAAAACTTTTAAATCAATTCTAAACAATGGCAACAAACATCCGCATGGTGTCTTGGAATGGACTCTATTGGCCTACCGGTGAAATTGTACTTGCAAGTCATGATCACGTACGTACACACACACACACGCGCACACAAACTTCGTGTAACCACCATCCCTAGCGAAAGCCTTGCGTGGGGCCTCGTTTTCGTGAGACGGTCCGTCGCCACATCCCTCTGTATAGCTCCATATTTGTTTGTTTATTTATGTATTAATTGAATCCATGAATGCAAGGTCCCGGGGACCGTCCGGGTCCAGATCGATATTTGTATTTACTTGTTTACCAGTGCCTCCCACTCCCTATTCACCACTACCCCGTACCATTTTATGAGCAGTATTGTGCGCGGATGCCTAAGACAATAAATGGCCAAAAAAGAAACTGTCACAATTTCAGCATTTAAAGCTGAAGAAGTCTGGCTGATTTATTTTGGAGATTTTGGAGGGGGGTGGTGGCTATTTTCAGACAAAAAAAAATTTGGTTGCCTGTGCCATGATTTTTTTTTCAACATAGGGATGCCTGCCCAAATATGCAAAAAGGGTGCCAAACACATCTTTAAAATGATTTAATTGTATAATTGCCATTTTCAAACCATCATTTTGGGCTCTTTTGTCCAATTTTACAGCCACATGTCCTGATCATGCCGTTTTGCGTGAGGATGCCTATATTTTTGAGCCCACGTTACAATTACCCCATGCGCATATTTGGCTTTAAGTACTCTAGATAATTTTTGGGACAGAGAAATAGAAATTTGTTTAATATTTTCAGCTTCTATGTCATTGTATTACATTAGGATGTCTATAGCTAGGACACATGCTCATGGGACCTCGGGTATTATGAGCATTTTCTAATTGAAATATGTTTTTTTTCTTCTGATTTTTCTGTTCACATGAAAAGAATGTATATTTTTAATCCATGCAATGAAAGCCGGATGACTTAAAATGTGGTTTAAAAATTACTTTTTGAACAAGCGATAGGGAAGGGATCATTGTCGAATCGACCATTTTCGAATGAGTTGGTAAAGGAGTAGACTTGCAGCATGAGGAAAATACATATTTCATTCACATAAGACTACATTGCATTAATGAAAAATAAAAAGACCAAGGGAACAATTACAAGATAGATTTTTATTTTATCCCTGAATGATAAGCTAACAAGATGTTTTGAAGAGAAAGAATAGCAGAATTTTTTAAATTTCGGTTGGCCGAACTTTTCGCTAAATCAGTGCCGAAAGTACATAAAAGAATAATCATGATCGGCGAAACGGCAGTTCACTCCTTGGCACTACAAGGTTCAGTCTACAGTCATGATGCGGTTGTGCAATAGGTTCAAAACTCCTCGCTCGGGAAAAGGGACACGTCAGCACTATAAGAATAGAACTTTATTACGCAACAATTGTAACAGTTACAATGTATGGCAATGTGAACAACTATATACTAATACAAATAACTAACAACTAATGTAATATAATATAACAGTATAAACAATCTAGTGAGTATCATAAAGCATTATCTCGTTTTTGCAATGAGTATTGATTGCCTGTTACCAGCATGTCGCAAACCTATCATAACAGCCTGGCTGTCGGTTACGTATACTTACTTTTGGTTTCCTTAAGGTGCACTCTCACGGCACTTGCGTCAAGCTTGCGTCACTGCGTCACCGTTTTGTTTTTTCCTCGATTTTTTTTAATAATGAGATATTCCGTGATACGTAAAAGTATGACTTAGAAGACGACAAAATACACAAAAAATAAGAAAATGAATTCTTTATCTCTGAAATTCGTTGAGTATCATTCGAACCCCGCAGTGACGCAAGCTTGACGCATGTGCAGCGAAAATACCAAACTTATTTGTGTGTCATTCCCAGCTGGTTTAATCTGTGGACCTGTCGACCAAGCCGCTGATCTGATCTTCGCACGTATACCCGTTGCGAGTGAGAAAACCAACCTGGGCGGTGCAGATACCGCCTACTCCTGCAGGCCTGTGCTTGTCTTACAGCTAGGGCCGACTTCTTACAGCTAGGACCGACTTCTTACGGCTTAAATGCATAGCGTACACGCCTTTATTACCACTCCCGAAGCGGCGGTTCGGCTCCTGCTGTTTTACACTTTACAACATTTTTCAATGCTTTTTGTCTGCGGACATGAAGAAAACGGTACAAAAATTGAAGACCCGACAAAAATGCATAATTCTTAAAAATATGTCCAAAACTATTCGAAACATGCTACGCCAGCAGGTAGAGGGCCGTTGCAAAGTAACGACAACTAACACTTCAAGTTGGAAAATTGCAACATGTAAGCGCACAACTATTACTGGGAGAAGTGGACAACAAACATGTTACCTGACGTCGGTCTGTGGTCACCAATGACTAGTTGAGAATGTACGTAGATACTTGATTTGGCAGACCCGCCTGAGATGTAGACCGGTGCTGCCGCTCAGTAGCTATAGGTAGGATCTAGTTTGACCAGTGCCTAGTCACTTTGCTACGTGGCAGGACTTCGTGTTGTCATCGACACATCGGGCGTGACTGAATCGATTATACGCGACAACAGGGCTAAAACGGAGGGCAACTTATATACATGGCATATTCTGAGACTGGTAACTCAGCAATGTTTATTTTCTCTTGGCTAAGGCACATCATTTCTTTTACAGCGGTGCCTTGATAGTCGACAATCAAGGTCAAAAGAATTGTCACAATCATATGTAGTTGACAGAAGAGGAGAGCAAGAAGCAGACAGAAGCAATGTAACTCTATACAAATATCCTGACTCCTGGGATTGGAACCCGCGCCGATCCCGCTCACACCAGCTCACAAACCCAGCACTCAACTGATTAGACCAAAAGGCTGACAGCCGTTTGGCATGCTCGGTTGGCGGTGCTTGAACCCCACTGTTACAAAGTCAACATTGTGAGCAGCAAAACCAAAAATTTAAGCAATCTAAATTCCCGGTCATCATTAATTATTGTATTAAAGATAGAATTTAACACTCCATTTCTGTTGAACACTGATGAACTTTGTCAATGCGTGAAAAAAATGAAATCTACAGCTGAGTTTTCAAAGCTGCAAAGTTTGTTGTACTCGCTTCGACCACATCCGTCTGGTGAAGGTCAGGCTTGGTATTTACTATGACTAGACTGCTACAATATTCTTCTAAATGTAACTCGTTCCAATAGTTAACTAGTTCCGAATAATGTCTTCATAAAGCAAATTCCAAGCTCGCAAGACAACCCTCGAGGCTCCCTTGTCTTCTTTTGTTTACATCAAGATAAATGGATTGATGCAAAGACAGACACACACAAAGGAGAACTCGATCAATTCACGTTTGGTAACGTTTATGAGGCAAATGCCTTCTTGCTTGGTTCAAGGCAGATGAAACATCATCATCATCATCATCATCGTCGCGGGCTACTTGCCCGGACCAGGTCCACTCTCTCTTTCCAAACGTCTCTGTCCCCCATAGCGTTCTCTAAGTCCTCAACCCGCAACCCCACATCACGAGCAAGCTGGTCTATGTATGTTAGTCGAGGTCGCCCAGCATGTGCATACCCGTGTGTTGGCAGATCATTCGTATTAGGAAATAAAACGTTATAGGATTTTAGACAACGCTTAAAATTTCTCTATGCATTTTATAAGTTTAAGCTAAAGGTTCATTTGCATGAACCCACTTACATCTAATGTGCCTGTCTTAATCAATATACTTATAACTAATACATATCTCCTCTATGTACCATATCATACAGAGATTAAGTAGTGCGATTTGTATGAATTGATAGTCAGATGCAAAATATTTACTTCCTCAGTGAACACATCAGCATGTTGAGTCTAGAGTATCATTTAAACAGCTTTACAGTACTGCCAGGAAGGGGACCTTAGGGGAGTGACCAAAGCACGACACGGCTGGATTCCAGGCTACACTTACACTATTGGTTCTAAGGTCTAAACATTCTTTGATATATTTGCCTATATGTACACCTAAATGGTTATCACCTCCTAGGATATTATCTAGCAAACCGAACGTATCAAATTATATCGTGAACAATGCATGATAAAGTGACGCTCATCCTCCTCATTTGGGCAGGATGAACAAAACCTCTGAGCAAGGGGAATTTTATAATATCTTCCGACTTTTACGTTCAGTTTGTGCAAGCAGATTCTTATCTCTGTGATTGCTCTACGAAGTTCATAATTATGTATATTCCAAAGATATTTTTTCCTGTCCGTATCTTTCCTTTAGCACATAGAATAAACGGAAAGTTTTGGATCATTTTTTTAAGAACACGTACTGTAATGCAAGAATTGTCGCGGTGGTTTTATGTTCGCGGTTTTCGCGTTCCAAAATTACCGCGAAAATTTTTCAATTGCAGTAAGAGACTACAGTGCATGGTGCTACCGCGAACTTAAAACTACCGCGAACAGTCATATTTCAGCTACGGCGTAATTGAATCCCCTCGAACTTTAATGTATTTACAGCATCTGAATCAAAAGCACTGTTAACGTTCCCTGTCTACTTCTCGTCCAGTTTGACGAGCAGGCCGTACACGATGATGACCCCGTGCCGGTCCGTGGACCACTCGATCTCGCTGTCGCTGAACTTCTTGTCGACGTTCTTCCGTGCGACTGTTGAGGCGGCGACTTTGTAGCTGCCCGGCTTGATGTAGAGCTGTAATGCCACCTTAGCTTCGTAGGTCGTTCCACGGTGAGTGAAGCTACAGGAAAGTGTACAACAAGAAAGTGTACATCAATGGGTGAATCTTTTACAGGACAGGTTTTAAGTATGTTGCAAGACATAGAGTACGGCGATGTATGTTAGAAATCCAGGTAATAAGATACGCCAAAAAGTAGTGTCACTGACGAAGGATAGTGGAATCAAGTGGATACTATCCGAAACGTCTGACCGTTTCCAAAATCAGTTCCAGTTTCTCGAGTAACTATGTTTTGGCGTAAAGACATAGAGTAACTTGGGATTATCCACTGTCTCAATATGTATTATACAAGAGCAATAACTTCGTTGCTCAAACATTGTATATAATACTATATATGTATGTGACTTGTACATCAAGTGAAGAAAATAATACACTCCAAACATACAAATGATTGAAAATGTCAAGTCACTACAATTTCTTTTAATGAAGTTCTGCAATGAGCCATTCATTAATTCAGTTCGGTATATGGTTACCTGCTAGGCTTTGCATAGGCAGGTAGTCCTGCGTAGTGAATGCTGGGAGAGACAAAGACTTGTTTTGTGTCAAACCCTTCCGGCTTCCAGCTGTCCTTGTAGTGTCCGTCCCGCTCAGACAACCTGCTCCCCTCCATAGTTTTGTCACCTTGAGTGCACAATTGCATTCAAGTAACCGTAACATTCATTTGAATGTACTAGCTACAAAGCTATACTATCCTGAACACAGTATAACCAGGCTACTGATTATGTACGTCTGTGTAGTCATCGTTTTTAACATTGTTTCTGACTACTCCAATTAGGGAATGACAAGACGAGTGACTTTGACAGATTTGTAGCGCAAATAGTGAGCGACCTTAAATGCAGAACCACGAAAACAAAGAT
Source organism: Branchiostoma floridae (assembly GCF_000003815.2). Lineage (NCBI taxonomy): Eukaryota > Metazoa > Chordata > Leptocardii > Amphioxiformes > Branchiostomatidae > Branchiostoma > Branchiostoma floridae. The sequence continues at coordinate 9,371,511 of NC_049991.1, read as the reverse complement.
CTTATACCTTCGTGAAATATTTTGTGGTGAAAAATTAATTGCATTATTATTAATAGATGGTAGGTGTTAGTAAGTCTATGTTCCGCAAATACGTTATAAATGATCAGTATTTTATGGAAGGGGACTCCAGAAAGAGTAGTGGATTCCTTAATAAACAAGAGTTCTACTTAATGTGTGATCTATATGTAGGTGTTATCATGAGATGAATACGGACAGGAAATATTCTGCATTTGCAGGTAAATTAAATGTGACTATCCAGCCTTACCAGCTTTAATGAGATCCCCAGTGTTGAGGATACTCTCCAGCGCGCCAACAGTCGTGCCATGGAACGCCACGTGCCACTTCTGGAACACGCCCAGCGCTGTAGCTCTCGGAGGGACCCTTGGAATGTAAAATACATATTGGTGACGAAATGGACAACATTATTAATGGTATGTGACAATGTATTTTTGGTAAGGTCTTTTCATTGCATCTTGTGCCAGATTCATTCCTTAATCTTTCGACAGAGTAAGAGTAAATTATACTCTCCTTACATAGGACAATACTAAGTGAATCGGTCGACTTTTGATATCAGTTCAAACAATGCGTAAAAGCCCCGTTTGTATTTTGTCTTCACGTATAATCATTTACTCAAGCATAATGATTGTACGTTTCTGCTACATTACAAATACGAAGATTTACTTGGTATTTTCTGTCACTAACCAGGCGTGAGGTTAACGTCAGCATCAAATGGCCACACATCGTCTGACACTTACGTCCTTTAAAAATTTTAAAGCCTACCATACCCACAATCATATATTACTTTTTTGTCGTGTCACTAAAGCTTGACTGTATTATTGACCAATCGTTTATGACGCTGTGATTGCATAACCAAAAGGAATCAAGGCTTGCAATTGGTCCACAAGCTTGTTGTATGATTAGAGCTTGTAATGAAATGCCCACGGGGAAAGAAGCTAGGAGTAAACGTAATGACACATTTGCACTAACTTGAGGGAGAAGCGGCACCATCCCACCGGTAGTCCGTAGTCCTTCTGTGGATCACCACGTTTGTAATAGTCCTGGTCTCCTCGGGACAGGTGACACTCCCGGCAGTAACACATGTTGAACCGATCGTCAAAAAATCCGTCTGTGGTCATAGCAACAAATCTAAATATTATAGAGTCCATCCCATTCTCATCTGTCTTTTGTGATAAACTATATATATCATACTCAAAGATAGTTCCCTGGAATTTGAAGAACTGTACATGTGAGGATTGCCATCTTCCAAGTCCACTGACCCGATTAAAATAACTATACGTTACAACTTATTGTAAATAATGGTATCTAGAAACTATTGGAAATATCAAAAATATCATGAATATTCCAAAGTTTTACAGAGCCGAGAATATATTCAGAAATTTCATATGATGCAAGAATAATTCCAAAGATATTGAATATCTTGGAAAAAGCATTTCAAAGATTTGTGAGTATTTTGTAAGTGTGGGCAGTAAAAATCGCTGACTTAAAATGGACTACATATAGCGTAGTCACAGCTACATTACACTGGTACATTAACAGTATGACTGTCCAATTTCAGATAGAGACTTAACGTTTTATGTAGTACCTTGTAGCTTCAAAGAAGTCTTGAACTTCATGCACCTCTGCATATACGGACAGTCACCTGAAATATAACAAAGCATCTACAATCATTGGCATGTCCAATATTGGTGAAAGCGGTTACAAGAATCTAAACCTTTGCAACAATAACATTAGAGAGTATCAAGAGATGATTTGGGGGAGCTAGCGAGCTGCCCAAAATCTGCATAAAAATGTGGTGAGTCCATATTTCATGTTGTTGCAATGGAAATGTTCAAACTCTTTAACAGACAGAGCTAATTTCTAGTACTTGCGAAGCAGTTGCTTCATTCTGAATTTGAAGAGATGATTCAGAATTGGTTGGCATCATGTTAAGTACATGATCACCACTCACTTGCCGTGCTTTTGTGCAGTGTCTGCATGGCATCTGTGGCTGCCTTTTTGACAGCGTGGTCCTCATGTTCCTTCAGCTGGTTCAGAACCGTCACCGCCTCCCGGTCCTTCTTCAGCTGCGCCTTGACATCAGGGTCGTGCAGAAAGGCCTGCAGTGCCTGAAAATTATCATTGTACATGTGTTACTACAAACAACACATAAACACGAATGGAGAAACACACAATTATTTACACACACATGCAAAACATGATAGTGATTTTATTTAGGTGCTTAACTTATGATTGATGGGTCTGACAGATTCACATCGCTTATTGTCAAAGTTATGCATCCATGCACAAATAGAATGATTTATCCTAATATTGCAAATGATTAGAAAATATTTGTTGTCGAAGACTTGCAATGTAAGATTATTCATTATTAGCTGATTGCTTCTGCCTTCCAACTAGCCATACCACACCTTCGCAGCCTGTTCTTTATCTGTGCTGTCGCCATCTTGTGCCAAGGCAATCAGCTGCTTCAGGGCTCCTTTCTTCGTAAGCAGTTCTTTGTTGGCATCATTCCGAGCCAGAGCGCCCAAGGCCATTGCCAGCTCCATCACTGAATAGCCATCGGCCCTGACAAATATCAGAACTTAACATTATTTTCTAGCATAAGACGAAGATATCCAACAAAAGAATAGATATGCACTATTTGCGGATGTGGCCTCAAGCTTGAGGAACAGGTGGCCCAATCAGCCCCTACCAGCAAGAGATTGTGTCGTACAGGCTGCCACTGTCATTGATATAAACGGGAAATGTTGTAATAGGATACTTGGTAGTTGATGGTTTGGCTTGTCCAATGTTTTAGACAGGCAAGACGACTGATATGACTACAACCACACAGGTCGTCAGGGGACCCATTTAGATCTTATTGTCTACTGGCCAACGAGCTTATAAGCAAAGAGCTTACCACTACAAAAACGTGAAATGCCACGCGAACGTCAAGCCACTATTGCACTAACCTCATGTCTGAGGAACCGAGTGCCTTGTTCATAGTTCTGATGACGTAATCTGCCACGCTGTCGTCAACCTCGATCAAGCTGCTGTTCCTGTCTTCCACAAGGTACGCCATGGTCAGCACGGCAGGAACCTAACGGATACATGTATATTAGAATATGTATCATTAGTGGAATACTATGGTCACGTTGTTTGACGAGTGCTATAAGACAACGCGCACTGTAAAAGGTCGAAATGGAACAACAAAGTTATGAACAAAGGCACGCTTGTTCCCATAATTTTACACGATACCTGAGTAACAAAGCTTTACATGTACTTGGTACATGCTTCATGTACAAAGCGTAAATGAACCAAAGATGGAAAAGATTGCTGCAGCATAAACATAGATATGACACAGCTTGGTTTCAAAGGCAAGGCTAAAATGACATTCTGGTGTGAAGTCGACGGGCAGTGGAGTAAAACAAGACAGGGGAACGGGCACGAAACACGTTTTCTCTTTCCATTCGGATGGAGACTCATCTCCTAATATTCTAGATACTACTTTCTTGGCAGTACCCCCCCCCCCCCATACTTAGCTTCCCCGGATACTTGTTGTGCGTGTGAGGCAATTAAATTACTACTATGTAAATCAAAAGTTTACCTTCAGGTTGAGATCCTCTACTTGGAGGTAAGGCCTGATGCGATCGACGGCCTTGATGTCCTGGAAGAAGTGACGGTTCTCCGGTACTTTGGCACAGTTGTGCATCACGGCAAGGGCGGATAGCACCACCAGGTGAATTACCTGGATTATAAATACATCGTATAACGTTCAGGTAAAGAAGATGAAAAGAAGGGCAGTTGAGTTTAGGCCGGGGAACGAGGTAGGATATGGTGAGATTAATATAAGCCCCGTATAAGAAATCGGAACTCGTCTGGATATTGAAACAATGGCCAAGAAATGGAATGTTTTCTTTTACGGGACCTTTACTTTTGACATATTACCTGTGAGAGGGCTTATTACGCAGAGAGTTTTCGATACCTACATGCATTGCATAGGTAAGCCGGCTGAGTGCAAACATTATCAATGGTAGTAGTAGCGAAGCAGGTATACCCAGTGGTAAGTCGTTGCTTTATACGAATGCAACTCTTGATTTTTTGTTAATTTGTGTATAATTTGCCAAATCATCCATGTTTTTATAGCATCTAGAAATCGAATTACAGACAAAATGTTGTAGACATGTGAGTCTGTGATAGCAATAAAATAGATCATTTCTCACCTCATGTTTGAGATCCGCACCCTCAAAGTTGGCCAGGTCTTGGGAAACAATCGTCAGGAGGCCAGACTTGCCGAGTTCGCGACAGAACTCGAAACTGGCATCAGAGAAATTCCACAGCAAACTCCGGACGACGTGTAGGCACTTCAATTGCACCTGGAGATATTCAAACACGGATAGATATGAAGAGTTGGACTCAGTTAAATGCAAACTACATTTAAAATATAATCTCTGAAGTCAACTGTGAATAAACGAACTATCATTCTCAAAAGTTAGCTGACAAAAATACCCGTCCATCTTAAAGTACCCTTATCGTAATGACATTGCTGTATCAACGAAAGAACTATATGCAAGTTTACACATTCTGCATTTGGAGAAGAAATGAGTAGACTTAGATCTATATATTGAATTCATATGAGTCATTTTGATACATCATTTACTATGATCATGTATTTCAACGATCTGCTTCCATAAATGACGTACGTCTCTGTTACTCTGTATGTTAACGTTCCTTATACTTGAGCAATAATACCTTTCTCGGACAATGATTATGAACAGATGTATTGTAAGTTTCCTACCTGTTCTTCAGTGTGTTTTCCGTTCATGAGGAACTTCAGGTAGTCCGTCAAGGCTCGCGCACCCCCGATGTTGGCCAGGTGGTCTCCCATGATCTTCCGTTCCGCCTTCTTGGGGAACGTCTTGTAGGGGCCGTCCAACGACTCCTCCAGTGTGTCCTTTATGGTCGAGACGGATCCGCCATCCCTAATCATTGACAAGACCATGTAAAACACGACTTGTGATTTTACATAGTATCGTTATTTGCAAACGAGGTTACGAATGGTGTATAGACATATCTAGCCTTTACATTCCGTGTAGAGTTGATGGCTTCTTTGAAAGTAGTGAAATATGTAACGTTCTGCACAATATGTACATGTGGTTTGTATCAACTATCCTTTTAGTTCAAATAATAGTACAGGTACAAGCGTTGATGAGTCCATTGTGGTGCAAACTCTAAACCATTACATGGATTCCAATTCTGATTCTCAACATACAAAAAGACTGAATATGTTATTACTTTTAAAAATAATCTGTTATTATAGTTACTTTTAAAAATATTTCAGATGAAATATCTAATAGTATACCTCTTTGATTTGACCATGTCGATGGCCTTGCTCATCTTGGGCAGGTGCTCGTACAGTTTCTCCCGGCGTTCCTCCGGTGAGAGGGTCTTTATGCCTCTTGGAGTACCTTCTCCCCCCTCACTTCTCTCAAGGGCAGCTTGAATACAGAAATTGCATTGCAAGTTATGGAAAGCAAACCTTGCAGTTGTATGACGAATTATACTTTTGGTGCTACTTTTTATTCACATGTCACGTATCACAGTCATATATCACAGTCAGCTCCTTGAGAATATGATACAATTTCTTGTCATTTGATGATCACTTTTGATCAGATCTTTAAAAGTTTTTTATTTTCTTGTCATCTATAATTACCATTTGTCTCATCTAATATTCAAATCATATTTCCATTACTTTGACCTCGAACTCGGATCTCCGTTCACAATTATGTTTACCACATTTGATTAGGTTTCATTTCTGTACTGTTCCTTTACGTTCTTTTCATTTTATTACCGTAACGTTTAATTTTCTGCATTGTTGTATGAGGTTTAAATTTCATTATTTGTACTTGAATGGACTCCAGGACTAGAATAGTGAACCAGCATTATGTATACACTAATGCAGATTTAGATAAAACAAACAAACAAACAAAAAATGAGGTAAAAGTGCAGTCTACCTTTCAGAAGGTCGAGCACAGTGAGCTGATCCCTCCCGGCGGCGAGGTGCCTCATCAGGCCGCCGATGTCCTCGTCACTATCGCTGTCGTCCTCCCCGGCACACGTGCGGCAACACCCGCACCGCTCACACCCCGCGTCACCCGCACCACAGCCGCACGGACTGCGGAAAATATCTTTAGATTTGCCACAAAATCTCAAAGTCCCAATTTTCAGAAATAAATCTGAAGATTTTTTAGATAAATCTGAAGATGTTTTAAAAATAAATCTCAAGATTTTAAAAATGAATCTCAAGATTTCTTTAAATAAATCTCAAGATTTTTTCAATAAGTCTCAAGAGTTTTGGAACAGATCTCAAGATTTTTGGAATAAATTTCAAGATGTTTCTATTTCCGATTAAGCGTGAATACCCCCCCCCCCCCCGGGGGTCATTATGATCCGTTGTGTAAAAGAGAAGTTTGTCACAAAATAATGGATATGCAATTGTAAGTCGAAGCTGCAAAGAGCTACAAGCATTAGTCAGAAGTACTCTGCTCAGTCCAATAACGATTGATCTAAGACAACTATGGAACGCTGGAGTTTGGTAATAAAAAATCAGCATATGTGACTGTAGTGAAAGAAATAGATATCATTTACTCTTGTTTTCCATGCTTCTATAATAGGCTGTCCATCCTACCATGCTTTTGTGAAGGATTAGATCTACATACCCGCCAGGAAACCTCAGCAGTCTTCCCTTGGCCTCTTCCACACACTTTCCTCCGTACCCGGTGCACTTTTTACAGAACTTGCACACCTTGCACTTGTCCTTGTTCCACTGGTGTGTTCCCTTGGCACACATGGAGGTTTTCTCAGCACTCGATGGTTTAGGTGCGGCCTGTGAACCTCCTGTAGAATTGTAAACATCGTGTTGGAAATTCTTAGTAAGCTCATTTCATCTTAGATACCTGACTTTTTGCAAGCAGGACGTGATAGACACGATAAACAGAATGAGTCATAAACATATTGACGTACAGAGTATCAAGTATTTTACCACCCCAGAAAAGAACAAGGAAGATTTAAAATCTATACTTTCAATTAGAAGTGCTATAAGCCTAGAATTGAGGTGTTCAAAAATTCATTTTTTTTCTTCTAAAAACTGCAATGGTAAAGTAGACCTCGTTGCCACTAAGTACTGTGTAAGGGAATCCTCAGCAAGATGGACAAATGTTTGGTGTGACAGGTCGTTCAGTTTAATATAACCAGCTGCTGTGTTACGCTAAAGGGTGGTTATGTATTGATTACACATGTGCACAAATACAAATACACGTACAGATAAACAGATTCTGAGTCAGAGATGAGCCAAAGATGCTCAGCCTATCTTTACCTGATGACACTCTTGTCAGCGAGCCTGGGTTGAAGAGCCAGTCTGTACCGTCCACGTGCACTGTCATGTCGTTATCCGAGTCAACTTTCACCACACGGCCAACCTTACCCAAGGCCTGGGTATTAGAGAACGACAGGGTCTGTTGAGTTTCAACCAGTCTCGCTTAGCTAAGTAGCAAATCCTAATACAGTATCGACGGTCGCACATGCATGATGTTGTGCCTGAATACATACACACAGACACGCGCGCGCGCGCGCGCACACACACACACACACACACACATACACACACACACACCAAGACACGCACACACACGCACACACACCAAGACACGCACACACACACACACACACACACACATACACACACACACACACCAAGACACGCACACACACCAAGACACGCACACACACACACACACACACACACACCAAGACACACGCACACACACATACAAACTCACCTCCAGCATCCTGTCGTTCCAGCCGCCATGCCCCCGCTGGAGCACCCTGACCCGTCCTGCATCACTACTCACACGGACCAGGTCTCCCACACTGATCTCAGCAGTCCCGCTACTGCTGCTGCTGGTACTGCTGCCACTACTGCTGTTACTGCTGCTACTGTCACTTCTGGACTTCTCCACCTTCGTCAGTACGTCAGGGTTGTACAACCAGCCGCCTTTCCCGGGAATCTCAACCTTCGCACGGTCGGCACCAACCGCCACTACCCGGCCAACCTGGCCTAAACTCTGGCGAGAAAAGTAAAATACTTGTTAGCTAAGGTGTCAGAGGACTAATGATCATAGTGTATGTTATTTTCGAGGTCCAAGCTTTAAAAAATGGTTTTCTGATCGGTGAATAAACTACGTAGTAACTACAGCAAGGTTACTGAGGAGGCTGTGAAAGAACCAACTGTCGTTAGGATGTACGACAGCTCATTGCATAACATTTTGCAAGACAGTTACACGACTAGATAGCCCGAGAATGCCCCCAGTTTCTGATGGTACGACGACGGTATGACATACGAATATGTGAGGGGGCTAGATCTTGGTTGAGCATGGTTAACTTACGGCTGCCATTGCTGGGACCCAACCACCGTGGCCCTCCTGCATGGTCCGGACCCGGGACGCGTTCCCGTCTATCTTCACCAGGTCTCCCACACTCAGTCTGTTCCCTCCCCCTCCGGGAGCGGACACCTTCGTCAGACTGGCCGGGTTGAAGCACCACACCCTGCCGCCGACATCCACCTTCATGTCCCGGTCAGGAAACACGTGCACAACGCGGCCAACCTTCCCCAGACTCTATAACGTTAGTGATGTAATAATGATGATTATTATTTTTTCAATTATTTTTTTCGTACACTCGTATAAATTTTTCAGTGCCCGTGAATTTCATACACCTAACTTCTGTAGACAAATTCATATTCCTAATGCAACTAGACAAACCATTGATCATAAAACATATCTGTTCTTTTATCTCCACTATAACAAAAAAGTTAGGGTCAAGTGAAGTTATCCAATCAATCAACTAATTAACCAATAAATCAATCAATTCTTTCATATATGGTCTGATCAAAACTTGTCGTGCTAGTGACAGAATCAGCCAAGATGACGGCACGTTAAAAAAAAAAAAAAAGAACAAGTGAAGGTCACATACCAGGGGAGGGGGCAAATTTGGCCTTGACTTTCTTTTTACCAACCCTTATTCTCATACTAAATATCATTGTGATCCATCGAGAGGTTCTAAAGTTATGCCGACCACAAATTTCCGGAAACACAGTGAGACAGATATATATACATTCACATAGACATAGACACACCAGAAACGATACCTCCATATTTCACGGAGGTAAAACCACTGACCGCTGCCATGTCGTTGTTCCAGCCGCCATGTCCAGCCTGTTGCCGCTGCACCCTCCCGTGGTCATCACTGACCCGTACCCAGTCTCCTGAACGGAGGGCCGTGCTGTCGTCCCCGCCTACTTTGGTCAGGGCGTCTGGGTTCAGACAAAATCTGAGAAGCGAAATACGCAATCATAATTCATATCTGATACCTTACGGTTCAAGCTTGACCGATGAAGTTGTTTTTATAATAAGTAGTGCATTTCTTTCTAATGGGGAAAATTATATCTAAAAGTCCTTCTTTTATGGGTAATATGTTAGGCGTTTATTATAAAGAAAAAAAATGAAGCTCACCTGTTTCCACTAGGATACCGAACGACTATGTCGCCATCTTGGTCAACGCCTTCCACAGTTCCTTCTGTCGATACGCACTGTAATGCATTTTATATTCTGAACAAAACTATCTTAATCGTCAAAGCTCCCCTCCAGGTGTCTTGTTAAAGTGCAGCAATAATCATGATTGCTTAATTACAAAGCAATACGTACATTAATGTTGGAAAGATTGACTTTTGGTCGTGGTATTTACGACTTCTTAGATACAGTAAAAGCCGCTTAATTACACGGACTATTTGTCAGTGAATTTCGTGCAATTATCCGGCTGGTGCAATAATGCGAAGTTATCCAGCGGGATTCCGTGCAGTGTGCATTGTTCAACTGTTCAAGCTTCATTTACGAATCCTTTAAGGTATGCGCAAACATCTTATTTCGTAAAGTGTATCTCACCTCTAACATGGGTAAGGTGAAACCGCCATGACCTCTCTGTAGCAGCTGTAAGGTCATCAGGTCATGTTCAACTTTGACCTTGTCTCCTTTAGAGTAGCGGCCAAGACTAACGCCGACTGTAGAACGAGAGCAAACAAGAACGGGCGATTGGAAAAGTGTAAACTTTTAACGGGAGATATTTGGCGTTTTGCAGTGTTTTTAGTTAAAGGAGCACAGTCGACAACAATAATACCACCTAGAGTGGGAGGGGACAAGGCCAGAATAAATCCTTACACTGACACTGAGTCTGAACGCCCGAAGCGCTCCTGAAATCATAACCGCGCTCTATGAAAACCTGTATGACGTCACCTTTACGCTCACCAATGGGACAGCTGCTCTTCGGTCAAACACCTGGGCGAGTTTGTGTACTGCATAAGTCATGCCGTCCATTATTCTCTTCGCCAATGGCGATAGAGTATGTTTTTGTTTGACTTGGGTCTGTATGTAGGTCAACAGCATATAACTCGAGAAATTGTGGATGGAACTTTGTGATTTTTGGTAGGTGTGTAGCGGTTGTCGAAAGGAATGCCAAGTTCGAAAACGGTTTACCTGGCGTTTTCCTACGGTACTGCAGCGAGCTTGGTATGTTTTTTGCAGTTTGTTTTGGGCAGCATAAGTCAAAATCTAGCTGGGCGATTTTCAAGAAACTTGGTAGGTGTGTAGCGGTTTTGGAGAGGAAGGTCAAGTGCGAAAATGGTTTACCTGGCTCTTACCTACGGCGCTGTAGCGGGATTTGTATGTAAGTGCATTTGTCTGTAAGCAAGATAACTCGAGAACCCTTGAATGGATCCTGATGATATTTGGTAGGTGGGTGGGGGTCAAGAAAACGAAGGTCAAGTTCGATAATGGGCCCCCTAGTAACTGCCTAAGGTACTGCAGCAAAACTTTTATTTTTGACACTTCGTGTTTTGGATATGCTGTGGTCATGATTTTTGAGTGGTAGATAGCCCTTGGGGCAGAGAGTAAGTGCTGTGAGTTTGGACCCCCTAGCGGCTTTTTGGGAACTGCAGGCACCGATTTCCTTTCAAACTTTGAACGAGAATAACTCGAGAACGTGTTGACGGATCATCAGGATTTTTTGGTATGTAGATAGAATGAGTACTTAAAATAATAATCTACATGGAAAGATGCATTTAATTGTAATCAGTGGCCAATTAACAGAAATAAACTGTTTTGTATATACATGTATCTCACTTGACCTATATCTATGGACACATCTGTTTGACAGATGTTTTTGCTGGAGGAAACACTGACAAGCCGTGAGCTGGACACTGAAAAGCTTGAAATTCTGATTGACCAGGGGTGCTATCAGGTCATCTTGTACAATCAGGTCTTGTTTTGGTAGCATTTGTGGGGTTTGGGGGTAGGTACTATTTAGTAATACATGAATAAGACCTTAAAGTCTTGAATAAAGGCATGATTATTTGGCGAAGAGATGGGTTCGTTGAACTCTAGTTGTTGACATGATACTGTTTGATACCAAGCTCTGCTCTGCCAGGTTAATACTTATATCTACAGTATATCTATTCAAGAAAGTAACCCAAATCCTTGTCTCTAGATTTGAAGTTACTAATATTCATTGAAAGAGTAGGACATTGTAGTTGCGTAATCTGCTAGCGCACGGAACCCGGAAGTACGGAACCCGGAAGTATACGAACCTGCTTCGTACGCTATATTATTCTCTATCCTGTACCACAGGTTACCAACTTAACATATTGTGTGTCTTAAATTTTTAGAGGATGATGTCTTAACATCTTAGTTCTTTCTAGATTAAAGTTTTTGACTTTTTAGTCCACCGCATTTTCGTACACACTACACACAGTATTCAGTGAATAACATGGTAGTATTGGTACAAAGTACTGTACATACATCTTTTTCCCTGCTTAAGTTAATGAATTTACGGTACATTATACAGCGTAGATAAAAATGTAATAAGGCCAAAATGGCACTTCACTCATGTTTTTTACTTCACAATATCATGTTTAAATTTCCTTGAATTATTGAATCACGGGCCCCATATTGTCCCGTGGTTTGACCTGCCACGTTGATTCATTTAGATTTCGTCTTAGGCATGACGTCACTGGGAAAACCCGAGTGTATTTAATACAAAACAGAACTCAGAAGTCTCTGTGCTTATTTCTGAAAGTTAAAAAGCACACTAATTGAATTGATGAAACCAACGCCATTGCAAATAACTAAAGAAAGGAGAACATAGTTTTAGTATAAGGTTTATACAGTAATTTAGTTTTGTATTACGTTTTGTGTTTAATTGCATTGCATCGTTACAATGCATATCATGGTTAATCAATAACTGTAACTGGAATTGCACTTCTGTAGCGGTCACCTCTGCATATACACCAACAGGCCTTTGTTGACAGTTCCTTGCTTTATTTTCCTTTTCACTTAAACATTATGGATCCTGTCTATTGTGACCACTTGTGTGTTGTAACCATTTCCGTCTAGTTCCTTAAGTGGTAGCAAGATAATCAAGATTGATATTTTCTTAGCATGTATTTTACCTAAAAAAGCGCTTACATATATAGCTGTAAGATCTTTGGCCTTGGTGGCTTTTTACGAGTTAAAGAGAGTATGTGAGGAGTCTTCTCAACAATTCAATGCAATCATTTCATATCCTTTAATGTTTTAGTAAGCCAGAAATGAAACTAGAGTACTACATACTGTTAAGATATATGTTGAAACATGAGAACTGCTGGCATTATCGTGTTGAATTTTCGTCACGTTAAAGTTAGACCAAACAAATTGACACAAAATGTAGAGGAATAATAATTATATTACCATTCTTTACACTTGAGGTCAAAGTGGGCTTGGTGCCAAATAAACATTCTTATGTAAACAAGGATTGTTTGCAAACGGCTGCCGACTTGAGAAAAAGTCAACACTGGCAGCCAGGTACGTTATTGTGTCGTCTCCGGCCACGTACAGGTGTTTACGTACAAGGTACAGGTCCGGTCAATAGTCCATACTTATCCAGCACAAACTCACACTACCATACCTCACCTTTTCTACCTTCTAACATATTTTCTGAGCTAAAATGTGTAATAAGAATTATTACCAACCGACACTTGTAGGCAGAGTACTTCCTCTTTTTGTGTAAGCTCTGTAAAGCTAAGCGCTGTCCGAAAGTGAAAGCAGAAATGTAAGATTGTTTACACATATGTCAGCAGCGAATGTAGACATAACGTCCATATACAAAGCTTGTAATCCTTCATAAAGCGTTGTATATGATAATTCGTGGCTGCATTGCCGTGATATATAGATAGGGCCAGGAAAGGCGTACCTTGGGCGATCCGACCGAGCTCTGCGTCCAAAGCGTTCCCCATCTTGGTCGGGTGGTCACGTGACTCGGCCCCGTTCTGGGAAGTCCCGTTGTGTGAAACCGGGTTCACAGTTCGCCGTACGAAACTTTAATGTGTGAGGCGATATGGTTTACGTCATTCTAACGCCCATGCAGCAAAATGATTATCGTGAGTTCGGGGGGCTAGGGGTGGATCTATAACTGGACTGCGGTTCGTTGGCGGTGCAACAGGCGCCAACGAACGCCCATGCGCCGGTTGAAGTGGCAATGTATTTGCAATATATATGGGAAACGCAGGTGGCAAAATACCGTCACAATGCCCCCTGAGTGCCGCCAACGTACTGCAGTCCGATGAGATAAAGAAAGCTGACGTCGGTGTGTAGGCAATAACGGTTTTTAAAACATCCATGAGATTAAGTTTTTATTTTTTATTTTTATTAAAGAACATGCGAAATTACACACACAGTGGTGCCGCACTCAAGCTAAAAGCTTATGTTCACGGCACCACTAACGAAATACAATAAATAATACACAACTAAACACACAAAAGTACGAGAATCGCCATTATAACAGAGATAAAATAAACGTAATAATAATACAAGTTAATAATACAAACATGGTGCCGATATTGAACAATACAGTATTGGAGTTATGAAAAAAGAAAGTAATTATACAAAACGTTTGGTTTCTAATAAATACATCTGGGCAATATACAGCACATTAGAATTGTCAGTGGAAGAGAGGAGGGGTGAACCCCTAATCAATAAATGTATAACAGCTGTTTCAGACAAGGCATCAACATGAGAGTTGAAATATTCAAATTTTTTATCCTGTCAAATAAAAGCAAACGTTGATTAACATAGTTAGGGCAGTGCAATAGGAGATTAAGTTTGAGATTAAGTTTGAGGACGTTTAAAAGTCTATATAAAGACTATATAAAGTTGATGTAAGAGCATATGTTATCTACTTCTTTCACATACATATGTAGTTTACAATGAAACAAAAAACTAGGTAAATATAGAAAAGATCGCTTTGTTGTAAGCTAGATGTGTCGCTTGATCTCCGAAAACACTGGGTCTTATCAGAGAGTTCCTTTCTCCCGGCATCGGGAGGTTTCAGGGATTCAAACTCAGCACCTCAAGTCAACAACCCTAACTACAAGGTAACAGTACCACCACAAGGCCGTCTGTTTTCAATATCTATCAGCTAAAGTAACAGGTTCTGATATAATTGGTCTGAACTGGGCAACCTGTAAAGGTGAGACAAACAAAATTATTTTCTTTTCATCTCTTTTCATAAATCTTCAAAGAAAGATTGATACAGATTGATTTTTGGGTCTGGAGTGACGCCCATTGCAACGATCCCTTGCCCGAAGCAGGACGTGTTTTTGTTGTACAGAAACCTGACAAACATCACCATGCCGAGAGAGCAGCAGGGGGACCGGGCTGGTGACACTGAAGGAGGTAAGAAGATTTGTCATCCTGTGCCTGCAGCTTAGTCACATTTGCCCAAATGCTCTCCGTAAACGGAGTTGAAAACAACAGTTAAGGCTTAAATGTTACTATTTGTGGAGTTGATTTAGTACAGGGGCCAAGGCCTGAAAAAATGATGTCGTTCAACCCATCTCACAGAAAAGGTTTGACCTGATATTTTGGTAGAGGTGGTCCATCTGCATCACACATTATGATTTGTTTGTGCTCAAATTGTGGTACCATGCTTGTGCTAGCGCTAATTTAAGATTCATTATTCATTCAGCACAGGTGCAAGCATATAAATGTTTGCGGGAAGGGCCCAAATTCTAAACCTCAATGTCTTTTGTCTTCAAAATTGGTACACCGGGGACCATTCTGTCTCTAGAAATATTCGGTTAAATCCATCTGGTTTGTATTTAACCAAAATTGATAGCAAAATGATTTACATTGCCTAGTTTTAGAAACCTATCTTTCCCGGCGATTTGATCCTTTTGATGGATTTGTATGAATTTTGATGTATTGATACTTATTGAAATTCCCGATGAAACGTGAAATTAGTGGGCAACGTAGTATTTTCAGGCATTGAACAATACAGAAAGAAGCCTCCATCTCAAAAGTAGTGTGAAACAGCCTGATATACCAGCTACTGCTTGTAAAACGTCTGATTATAATGCACTGACTGTAGGGAGGAACATGTTCCCTGTGTAAATACCCCCCCGCCCCAAGCACGTTAAAGAACCTGCCGCATGTGCGAACATGAGCGGATCAAACCATTCCGACCAAAAAGGGGTAGGGAATCTCCCGAGCAGCCCTCGTAACCCCTGCTTCGCCTACTGGGTCAGTTAGTCCTCACTCATAGTGAGCAATTGGGCTGGTCTCAATCATGATGTTTCTGATCTAGGGCGAAGAGATGCTGTAACAGTTACAATCGTGTAACCCGTAACCTTGAGTGGCCTTCAGGCCTTGTTACGTGGTGTCCATTCAGTAAAACGAAAAATAGTCGAGACGTTACGAATGTTTCATTTTCCTCCAGGCACCACGCCCATGCAGCAGGCTCGGACAGACTGGAAGTCATGTGCAGACGAAGCTGCGAACGTGCCCAACCCTCTATACGGCTCCAGGGCAGGTAAACCGTTTTCTTTACCTAGAAAATTTGTATTTTATTGAATCTATTTCCAATGGTTTGCTGATATCTGTGACAGTCTAGAATTTTAGGTATACAATATTAAGAATACATTTTAAGAATACAATATCAGAAAAGAAGTTGCCATAGATTAAAAAAAATGATTCAAAGTGAAAAGTAAAAGTTTAATTGTGTTAAAAATTTAGATGTTTTAGAAACATTTTAAAAGTGACTATAATAAGGTTTCTTAGATTGATTTCGAAACATCTAAACACTTTATGGAATGTTTACAAATATCTATAGCACTTTGCAAATGACTCCAGAAAAGTAGATACTTATTTGTTCCGATATGTTACGACTCCATATTCTAGATGCGAAAAATGGGAAAGATTTTCTTGACCAGGAGCCTTCACACGGAAATCGAATTAGCAGGAATCAAGCCGAACCAGCCGGAATGAAGTATTTGCAAACTTCGTGTCACATTCGGGGCCATTCGGGTGGGAATTCCAAATGGGCCTTAAATGCCCTTCACACGAGAAGGAATGAGCCGGAATGCCGTCAGAATGAAAATTCCTGTCTATTCCTGTGAATTCGTAGTGCATTCTAGACATTCTTACGGCATTCGAAATATTCTTTCGGCCATATTCTGGCAGGATTCGAGGTGGCTTGCCGTTTCGGTTCTCCATCGAATGAGATAAGAATGTTTCGAATAATGTTAGAATGCCGTAGAATGCGGTCAGACTGCAGTCAGAATAGTTACAATACACTAAGAATCCACTACGAATGCCATTCGATATTTCTCCACTTCGAATGCACCTCGACAGTTTTTAACATGTCAAAAACTTTCGAGCCAGCCAACGGGGACGAATATCTCGAAGTAGAATGTTTAGAATACAGTACGAATTGCGAGGAATTGCCACGAATAGAAAATTTTTTTCATTCGGATGGTATTCCGGCTCATTCGTGCTCTCGTGTGAAGGGGGCTTAAAGGATGACAAAGGTGTAGTCGTCCCAGTGACGGACGAACACCACAAATGTGTTTAAAAATTAACGCCACATATTCGGTCTTGTGGCGTAACGGCGGAGTATTCTTTCAGAACCAAGTGGTCCTGGGTTAGGATCCTTTCATGTCACCGATCGCGATCTTGTGCCCTAGGGAAAGGCACTTTACACGACTTTCCTCACTACAACCAGGTGTGCAAATAGGCACATAAAAAAAAAGAAATCTATGTCTTTTTAAAATAGAAAAATATTGAACAAGAGTCTGAAAACTCAAACCTGCATGAAAGATTTTGTTTTGTGATGGTGCGTATGGTGTGTTGTAGGGTTGACATGGTTTGATGTTTGGCAAAATTATTCGATCATTGTTCTTATACCTGTATCGTTAATACTGTTGTATATTGTATACTATTGTATAATGTAATTTGCACTGTTACCAGGGCTAACCCTTGATAATAGCCTCCTGCTAGTTGGGTAGCCCTGGCTGTATTTCTTATGACTATACAGCCGAATAAATCAAATCAAATCAAATATCTACCTATGGTAATTGGTGAGATCCAAAACTACACCTTTCTAGTGACCTCACCATTTCCTTTTTATTTCCTATTGTTACACCTGCACCTGGCACATATCCCTAATGTGGATATATTGGTTCCTTCCATACAGAGGTGACAGGGATGGTCACAGTTACTCTTTCTACTAGACTAGTTGTGGATCTGTGCAGCCATCAGCTTCATATCCCTAATGTGTATATAGTGATTCACCCCGCACCCAGTGGTGACAGGGATGCCTAATTGCCCAGCTGGCTATCAGTTATATATAATTACTGGGACTACTCCAAAAAGTTTTTAAAAAGGGTGTAAATATTTTATTTTTTAAAAACAAATCACAAAACTGCAGCAAACTTCTAATGCACGCTATAGCACAATAGCTAAAAATATCTACCCCCATAGCAAACGTGATCGCATTTCCATCCAGGGGTTCTAAAGATATTAGTCCGGAATCACAAAGATCCCTACCAGAATCAATACCTCCATTTTTATGAAGGTAATGATAAGTACACTGCTCTAAATTCAAGGAGAAGACGTTCATTTCATGGAAAGGGGGCCTGGAACACGGGATATCAAAATCTGTGTTAATTTACCAAATTTCCTAATTCATTTCGCAGATCAGACGCTGATTTGCATAAATGTTGTCTAATTATATGTAATCAAATTATGTCAATCATCACAATCAGCTACTTTTGAATGAAAATCAAGCCGATCCGTTAGACAGACACATCGCATGCACACACAGACACAGACACACGCACACGCACGCATACACTCACTCACACTCACACACACACACACACACACACACACACACACACACACACACACACACACACACACACACACACACACACACACACACACACACGAACGCTGCCTAGAACCCAACAGCCCATGGATACAACTAAGATCTTCTTGATGAAGCTTAACGGTGCACAACCCAGTCCAAACAGTCAAAACAGGCCCGTGACCTAGATTGACCTCTATCTGAAGCGATGTGTTAAGCCAAGTTGCAATGCCGCGCGCCGTGGATGATTAAAAAAACTGTAGTACTAGAATTTTCTTTATAATTGGCTGGATTACTAGTACTCTCTAGGTGTTAAATAATGCTTTGTGCCTCTAATTTTTTAGAATTAGAGAAGTTGGAGGAACGAAACTCAGTTCTGCAGTCTTGCAGCTGATGTAATATCCTCTCACCCTATCTACAGTTATTTTGCTTCCGGATAATTCCCTGGTAGAGCTGGTAACTATACTTTAGGGTATGCCACCTCCAATTGAAACCCCAAATAAACTGGGGTGTGCCCCCTAAAAGAGATAACCAATTTTGTTTACTCTAACAGGTGCATCCTGTGAAGCGGAGGCGAACAATAGGACGAAATGTTGGAGTCTGTTCAAAAAGGTGTTGGAAACCTTTCTCGTGGTGGTTGTGTGCCTACTGCTGCCATACTGTGCAGGTGAGAATGGACGGAGCCTATGTTTTCATTTCTTGAATGAATATTTTTGTTTGTTCACAGCACCATTGCAGAGCTTAGTAACCATAATTCCTTCTTTCTTTTATCGTAAACACAGTTAAAATCACCATTAATTCTACGGAGGTGACTAATCTTGCTGTGGAGATGGGAAAACTTTCCGAAGAAGTCGCAAAACTATCAAAGGAGACGGGAATCTGGTTCAAGATGGCTAAAAAGCGTAAGCAGTGTCATCAACAAAGCTGATATTCATCAAATATTATCAACTGTTGAATAACTCGTTGACCGATCGATACAGAACAAAGCATTTTATTTGTCACACATGTCATAATACCGATTTCTCGAATCAATCTATACATGGAAGAATTATGATATTTTCTTTAAAACATATGAAAGGCGTCTAATCTTTTGAACTTACCTTTTGATGTATTTTTAATTTCTTTTCCAGAAATGTGTGCGCCGCCTGGGTCTCCAGAAGAAAAGGGAGCCATGGGGCCGGCCGGTCCTGGGGCTGTCGGGCCCGTTGGGAATGGCACCATGGGACCGAAAGGTCCAGCGTGGCCGCCTTGTCTACCAGCTGCAGGAAGCTCCGTCTGCCGTGCCGGATCATCCGAACATCCTCAAACATTTATCAAGGGCGAGGCGAATCCGGGTGAATGTCTTTCTTCACGCGTACGTGCACAAAACTATAACATTTAAATTGAAAGTGCACAAAACTACAATATTTAAATTGAAAGTAATCAAAGCAAATTGAAAACCTAAAATAACAATTTCATGATATACATGTACCAAAATAAGTGTTACGCGCTGTCACACTGTTTTCAATGTATATCCCTTTTTTTCAGTAAGCTGTCCCAAAGGTCATGCTAAATGGCGTGGGATGTGTTTCAAGCCACCGAAACCTTTCGATTTTAAGCTGCAAAAGAATTTCAGCGAAGCGACCACGACTTGCCGTCAAGACGGCGGTACCCTCGCCATGCCCCGGGACGCCGAGACCAACGCCTTCCTGTCCACCTTACACCATGCCCTTATGCCTGGCTGGATCGGTCTGCACGATCGGAACACAGAAGGAAACTTTGAGTGGATTGACGGCACTGAACTTGGCACGTACAGCTGCTGGGCTCCAGTACAGCCAGATAACGCTGATGGGCAAGAAGATTGCGTCTTCTCCGACTCAAGAGGACTTTGGTTTGACTCACCATGCTCCAGCAAAAAAGCGTTCGCCTGCCAGTATCTAGGTGAGGCATGCCAACGCCCAGTCTCTACACAGATCCTTGATCTCTATTAGGGGTGGGTACCGGTACCGATACTGTCTATTTTTCTAATTGGACCGTTCCGGAAAAACCGGACCGGAAAAAATTTGGTAGACCGGATGTTGGACCTATTGGAAAATGAACAGATTATTATGATATCAGGCATCTACAGGTTTTTGGGCTTACCTGTTGTGTCAAGGAAGATGACAAAGGCGAAGTAGTGTCGAGTCTATAGTCATTTGTACCAAGTTTTACAGTCAATTGTACATTTGTAGCCTTGTAGCATTTTAAAACGCCAGTGGGGAGCCGAATACTCCATAAAAAAGATTTCTTTGTAACGAAATGGACCATTCTTCGAGTATCGTCCATTTACAAGTTTTCACAGACAATCAGGTCCATGTTCAGGTCCGGACCTGGACCTGATCCTCTAATCTCCACCCCTAATATCTACCCAATATTCTTTGCATACCGTACGTGTATGTAATATAATAGGCTCCGTTAAACCAGACTGAGGTTTCCACTATTGTGGGCGTGGCACCAACAAACTGTCAGCCAACTAGCCAAACTGTCAGCTAGAGACAGAACCTAGAACACAACCAAGGACATTCCTTCAACCTCCAATCTACCGACATCCTAGACCGTGAAGCCCGCTGGTTTGAACGGGGAGTTAGAGAGGCCATATATGAGAGAATATACAATCCCACCCTCAACAGAAAAGGGGGGCTACGTATGGAACTTTCCGGCACTTGGGACATAGCACTACCGCCCCCCCCCCCCCCCGCTAACAAAACTTTTAGCTCCTGTAACTAAAACAACAGGAGCTAATTGACTCATTTGCATTAACTGTGTCTTAGCCTTGATATCCTTTGAAATCCAAATTATCTTCAGCTTGACTTTGGCTTACCTTTGTTTTCTTTGGAATCCAAATTGTCTTACAACCTTTCCTATTGGACATCTGAAATTGTCTTCATTCATCGTTAGAGTATAAAAGACCTGTTTCTTGCAGATCACTTCAGTGTCACTGACGAAGGATAGTGGATTCTATCCGAAACGTCTGACCGTTTCAAAACCATATCCAGTTGCTTGAGTAACTATTTTTGGCGTGTCAGCTAGAGAATTTCTCTAACCTTTTTTCGGGGCAAAGATGATCAGAAGACATTTCTTTGGTGACCATGTTAAGACCAAAGTGGAAACCTCAGCCCAGTTTATCAGAGCCTCGCGTATGTAAGGCTCGCGAATGGTAAATATCATGTTTTTTTTCGAATCATTCCAAATGGCACAATCCTAAAATTGTATATTGAATTATCTTTTTACAGGACGTACACGTGGCTAGTCAACAGACAGGCTGAGCATCACTGTACAGATGTTCTCCAAGCGGACCTCTCCATCTGTGAGGACAATTCTGAGGTTGTACCCATAAATGCAAGAGAGCAGGAGAATCAAATGCATGAAAAGGCTTAAAATCAGTTTTTCTGTAGCCCGAGTATCAGCCTGCTGAGTTTACCGGGGCTCCCATACAGAGGTTGAGTATGGAGCCTCGGTAAACTAACAAGGCTGATACTCAGGCCTTTTTTTTCTGGGTATAGTCAGGACGTTGTCGGCTTAGAAATTATTTAGTGATGCTGTATGTGAAGAGTATTTTAAACACTGTTCACACATCGTGTTTTTTTTAACGCTAGAGAGCATCGAGTACCCGGTGACTGACTGATTTAGATTTGTGACGGTCTGATAAGACTGGTAGTCGTCTTTAGAGGAAAGGAGCTTATAATTAATCTACATGAGTTATGTTCAGGTCTTTGTAAGATGAATGTGGTGTCTTTAAAAAAAGATGGGTAATCTTTTAATGGTCTAGCACAATATAGTAATTGTATTTAGAGGGAATCAATTTATGCAACAGCCATTTATCACAATGTAAATAGTAATAAAAGTAAGAATCACAAAAGTTGACTTTGAATAGGCTGCCTCGTACATGAAGCAAACTTGCAGTAAGGAAAAATAATAAAATGACTTACATGAGAAAAGTCTGATTTATGACAGCAATACACTTGGGTGACCTGCTTAAATCTAACTTTATAAAGAGCCTTGTTTGGTTTAAGAAAGTGAATCTTAAGCTCGCATGATATCTAGAGTATGCGACCATGCACAAGAAAGAAGACATAAAAGAAAACAAAGACTAATTTTGCTACAATAAGAATCTCCATTAACAAAAACTCAGCTAAAAATTGTCAACACAACGTAAAATACCATATGATAAGCACCACACGACACAGCACAGTAGAACACAACCAAGCATATATCATAACAAAACCTTTTTTTATAAATCAGTCTTTTTATTGTTTATAAACAACATAATTTTACAGAAAGAATATCATGGCAAACATACAGAAAATAAAGGCACATGTGTAACAACAAAACTGAAACTTAAAATCCAAGAACAAAGAGTATTATCATAAAATGCCGTGAGTACCCCTATCATTGTACAAGAAAATAATGGAAATTAACTAGATAGAACAATATGTAATTTACCCCACTTCCCAATGTATTTCTGAATCTTATTTTGTCATTGAGCAATAATGAATTCTAATTTCTGAAAATAGGAAACAAGTGAAATAAAACCAGATAAATCATATCAAAACTTAACCAAATCACAGCATAATAGAACACAACAAAGCATCTAAAATTGATATCATGTCGTCAGATGACATTACATAGAAAAAGGTGTCGTAACATACCTTATCACCTAAAAAGGACCTTTGCTAGTCTATAGTATTACAAAATATGATGATAATTTAGTGGCACCCCATAACGTAGTTTGACATATTCAACCCACTTAATTGAAATCAGGTTCCGTAGTTCCAAACTCAAAGAAACGACCTATATCTCAGCGGATGTTGGACGGACAGCTTTAAGGGCACTTTTATAAAGCTAAACGTAGTCATGAGACGAAAATCTCTTAACTTACAACGTACAAGTCTTAAACGGGTTTCTTTTATACTTACTCATATTTATGAAGTTAAGGCTTAATAATTAGAATTATTGTATATATATAAAGGCTTGTGATTTGTTCACACAACCTAGGTACTTTACAAATGAATACCATTGGTATTGTAATTAATCTAACCATTGTGACATAGAGAGACATTTAGAAAACGTTGGTTTTGAAACGTGTCCACTTTTACGGGTAAGTGATGCCGTGAGTGAGTGAGAGTGAGTGAGGAGTGAGTGAGTGAATGAGTGAGTGAGTGAGTGACCGAGCAAGTGAGTGATTGAGTGAGTGAGTGAGTGACCGAGCGAGTGAGTGAGTGAGTGATTGAATGAGTGAGTACTCATTAGTGACTAATGAACTGAGTACAGGGAACGGCAACGGCAATGGCGAAGATGTACAGCACTAGGCTCATCCTGTCCAGGACATGGGCCAACAAAACGTACTCTGCAACTTCTTCATCATCATGACCACTAGTTGCCTTTGCCAGAACATCGATGGAGCGCTTTATTTCTTCCAGTTTCATCTTAACGACATTATTCAGCTCATCCAGCTTAACTCCTATGATATCACCGACCTCATCCTTCACTTTACGGGGTAACTTGCCTTCTGCACCGACGAAGTCTTTTTCAAACATCAAGGAGTCTTTGGTGTGTTTTCCGTTGACCATTCCCACATTGCTGTAAGTGTAGTCTGTTTGAGTCTCATTTTTCAGCTTCTTCGTCAAGTCCCCCATCATCAGGGCCCTATAACGTATACAGGAAACATGTCTAAGATTGCATAGCTTTGCGAGATGGATATATGGATACCATAACACAAGGTACAAGGTACATCATACAAACATTACGTCGATGTCGGTTAGACATCCAGGTAATAAGATATGCCAAAAAGCAGTTACTCAAGCAATCATACAAACAAGCATCATGCAAACATTACATCGTACAACTCCTGAGCTATGATATCTATAGCTAGTTTGACAAACAGAGTAAGTGAACTACTCACTACGCACGCTGCCTGTACATGTGTAGTTGTAAAGAATGACCAATCAATAGAATAGCTGCTTTTGACACAAACGCACCTTGCTAAGTGTTTCAAGAAGAGTGTCCGCGCCCATTTCGGAACGGGTCCCTTCTTGTCGTGTATGATGATGATGAAGACAGTTGTCAGCATGAAGAGCGCCATCAAAGCCATGCACACAATGATCAGCAAAGCTGTATCGGAAGATATAATAAGAAACATGTGATGACCAACAGCATGTTGTCATACAGGGCATCAGAACACTTTCAAGTCAACAAAATAGTACAGGATGAAGTGCATTTTATGATATGTATGTTGTGATAGAAACATCATTATTATTAAAATAGGAAATAGAAAGTAGATATATAAGTAAAGTTAGCACTAAAGAACGTATTCTGTTGTTTTTACGTTCTGATAAACCGTCTATTGCTAAACCCATAAATTTTCACCGGTCCACCGTTACCACGAAGCAAGAAGACGCTGAACCTATATCTACGATATCCGTTGCCGGCGACATGTAAATGTTTTGTTTCTGTTGTGCCGTACTTTTCGCTCACATTGGGTTGGTAAACTGTACTATAAAAGTCTTCATTTATTGACAAAAGCATAAGATATCCCACAGAAATTGCCCTATCCTGTTCTGTATCAAGGCGTTTTTGCTAGTCACCTCACCTATGAACGGTAGAGTACTTGACACGGGGAGGAATCCTGTGATGACCACCAATGACACCACCATAGCCAGCAGCACAGTAACGCCGAACCCGATCCTGTCACCTTTGTCAATGGGCATGATGAAGGTGATGACCATGAGGATGATGAGGATGAAGCAGGGAGAGATGGTTGTAGAGAAGTGGTAGGTAGGATCTCGTTTTAGTTTTATCGTCAGACAGGCCGTGTTGTCAGTGGCTGAGAGGATTGCTATGCCACTCCACTCCCCATCCTCAACAGCTTCTTTGTCATTATGGCAAGTCAGGAAGTTTTCGTCTTCGTGACTCTCGTGATCTGAACACTCTTTAAAAAAAGACAGACGATTATGTTATGTTCAGGAAGTGAACTGTTCTACAAATGACACACAAGGTGATATGATATTATACAAAATATCCACATTGTTATCTCCATCCTTTACTTGATGTAAGTCATTGAGTATTACAATTTTTGCTTGTCATAATTCACCATGACGATAATGCTTCAAAGTGTAAGCATTGATTGAAGTATATCTGCAGTAAAAACATGTGCTTAGTCTGATATTGTTCTGTGTATATCAAGGCCCAACCAGACAGTAAATATAGAATACAACACGGTGTACAAAATGTATTCCGTATCGCCCAAGGTATCAGCCCGACCGCGGGTCGGATCGCCCGACGGCCGAAGGCCGGACGGTGATCCGACCCGCGGGAGGGCTGAGACCCCGGGCCGTACGGAAAGTTATCAGCCGGTCCGAAACACCCGTATCGAACGTTTTCGCGTCACAGGTATGACATAAATATTGTTACCGTCCATCGATACGCGAGTTATACTGTTCAAGCACAAAGCCTTAGATTATACAACTGCTAAAACGTAAACCTTAAGTGACAATGACTGGCATGCAGTTCACAATGGATAAAACAATTGATATCGGCGTATGATATTGTGTATGATGATTTGAGCACACAAGTTTGAATGTGCTTTTTAAACGAAACAAAAATAAGACATTGTTGTGTGGGTGTGAATATGCACGCATTCGCCGAGTCAATGTATTGTAAACAAAATCTCTCTCTGTTTACACCTCTGTGTGCATATGTGACAGCAGCAGTAGCAACAAAAACCGCAAGAGGTCATCATGTACTAATGTCCCGTATTTATCACAACCTACAAACAGACCAAACATGAAACCAATCCGTCGCTCTTCAGTTATCTTGGTGACTTACAGACAGACAAAAAGACTTGCAGACAGACCTACAGATAGACAGACAGACAGACAGACAGAGAGACAGGTAGGCGGGCAGGCATATGAGCTTAATTTTCTCAAGGAGGTATTGACACTGGTACCGTATATGTTAACGTGATACGGTTAGGTGAGAGAATGCCCAAGCAAGCTGCCATACCTATTGTGTACTCCCCCACAGCCTTCCAGCACACAGGGCACGTCATGTTGTCCTGCGGGAAGAGGAAGGGGTCCAGGTCACACGTGGTTCTAGCCAGCGACTCTACCGGCCAGACGACTTCACCGGTGTTAGCAATGTCTACTTCTGTCGCAGGGAATCCGCCACTGTATCTTGTATCCGCGCTGGAAAGAAAATAGAGTAGAATATAGAAAAGATATAATTTTTCAATTCATCAATGCATCGAACATATCGTAGAATAGATTCTGTCAATTTGCAACGTATTTCTTTTTCATAAAATTACACTTGAACTTGAACTGACATTGGAAGGAAGCAATTTCCCTTCGAATGATTTTGTGGAATGAACAAGTTGACGAACATTTAACGAGATGATGTCATGACATGTCACGATAATGTGCCTTGGAGAAAAGTACATAGCAGTATAGCACGATTTGTTTTCTGACGCAAATGAAAATGAGCATCTAGCTTTGCCTCGGGATTTCCCTTGTAGAATAAAGTGAATTAAGGTCCTGTGTCTGAGCAGAGCAGCACCTCATGTACATGACAAATAAACCACCACTATTGGAAGCTAAAGAATAAATGAATAAACACATTACTTTCCCTGTAGTGCCAACGTTGGTTTCCAGACTAGATCGTCACGGATGTGGAAATGATGTAACCCTCCATAATCCGCAGGATCCCAGGACAGTCTCTCGTCTATCCAGATCTGTGCAGCACAGAAAGAACATCGCTGTGTTATGTATTACACACTCACCAAAAGATAGCAGTCAAACACACCAATAGATTACAATAACGCTGGGAAAAAGATAGGGCTTTCCACGTGCTTCCGAAAAAAATTACTGTATTTTGCCAATCAATACATAAAATGGAGGACCTGCTATGTTCAGAATATTTCGTCTTCAACCATTGGCTTTGCTACTTGCAGTTAGCATTTCTGCCTCAGATTTTTATTGTATGATTGGCTAAATCATAGCCATGCAGACCCTTATATATCAAAGGAAAGGAAGAATTGAAAGGAAGAATTAGCTTACGTATTCAGCTTTGAAGGAGGTTACTATCTGCTCCTCTTTTTCATCCTGAAAGGAACGGCAAAGATGCTGTTGCTTTGAAGGATGGAAGCCTTACAAAATTACAAAATACGAAATATGCATATCAGATCCTTTTTTAAATTTTATTTAAGTTAAAAGGCTGATTTGTTGGGATTTTTCTCAAAAAGGGCGATTATTTTCTTTAAGCCTTTTATTTAGCAAACCATTTGATATCATAGGAGATTTCAATAACGTATTCTATATATATCGTCTCCTGTAAAATTGTATTTTCTTTGGTAGCAAACTGGGTCCGAGCGCTCGAGGGTCCACGTCATAAAACTTAACTTAGAACGCATGCATCCACAAAATCCACAAGGGGGCTTTTATCATTCCATCTTAATTGCATGTATCGTTGATCAATTTTTTTGGCACAGCAGAAGACGCAGTCGAATCGGGAAACCAAAGATTATCATTATATCAACGTATTATAAGCTTATTTATAGTTTTCACACTTACCAAATTGATGATTTTAACAACGTATGCCCTCGCTTCCAAGCTTGATGTCGCAGATACTTCCTTATTGTAGATACGCGAGTTCAGGATAAGATCATGTTTAAGATGCCAGATGTAATCGCCTAAAACAAACAGAGAGCAGTCAGATGCTGACTTCTTTTCCTGCCATGCGTTTCTAAAGAAAATATCTGACATTAAAATTATAAGTAGACCACTCAACTAATCTTTTTCAAAGTTGTATAAGTGTTTTCATGGACTTGATATTTGACACACCAGCGTATGTTGACTTTCGACAGGTTTTCTAACACTCCAAATACACAAAATAGAATGATTTTAACCTAGTCTTAAAAAGGTATGCGAATTCATTAATATATTTGTTAAATTGCCGTCTATGCTACAGTTTCTAAAATCTAAACGTTGTCTAATTCATTCAAACATAAGGAATGCCTTCTCGTAAAATATTATGTTGAAAGATGTGTGAATGACTTTCATCACTATTGTCTGAAAAATCTATGATAAAGGGATAAGTAATGGGACCACCATGTCATCGGTCATCCATTACATTTCATCTTTAAAATGCGCATCGTGTGGTGAATGCTTATTTCATAGATATATCGTTATTTGCAATGAAATGTGATCCTTACGTTCTGTATCTGTATCTGTATCATTTTCTATATAGCCGGTATAACCGCCGTTCGGCGTAACACACCAGCTTCGCAGGCACGCGGCGCGGCAGCAGCTGGATATATTACACCGAACGACCCGTCACACCTAGCTTTTGCACATCTATCTTCAAGCGTTCTTTAAAACTACCCAGAGAAGATGCCCCTATTGTACTTGGTGATAATAAATTCCACTCTACGATAGTTCTGGGAAAGTACGAATTTTTGAACACATCAATCCTAGATTGGTAACTCTGGTATTTGAAGGCATGACTGTTTCTTGTTCTTTTTTTGAGCTGGAATTAGATACTTACGTTGACACTGTGCTTTGTCTGTTTCCCAGTCGGGCTCCTCGGTCACATTTTTGACACCACATCGGGACTTGCTGGGTGGGGAGTTCTCCGCAAATTTGAAGCCCACGTCACAGCTGTACGTGATTCTGTCCCCGGGCCAGTAGAACTTCAGCTTTGGGTTCCTTGTTCCGAAGCGAGGGTTTCCCGGATCTTTGCATCCTCTCACTGAAAGACGGACAAATAAAGAGTGACATCTCAAAGGTGCATAGTTCAGTATTCAAAATCACCTTTATTGAATCTAGGACAAAGAT
>NC_049991.1:9339764-9342282 GCF_000003815.2 Branchiostoma floridae | reverse complement strand
ACACACACACACACACACACACACACGCATGTACAAACACACACATGCACACACACACACACACACACACGTACACACACACACACACACACACACACACACACACACACACACACACACACACACACACACTGAAAACAGTGACTTGATTTCTTACGGTTGCAGGGAAAGATGTCACAGAACTCCATTCCCTGAGATGTATAGCACCATGGTCTGGATTTGCCATCGGGGTTACGGCATTTGTTTCCTACAAGGTTTGCCCATGGATACACCTCCATGTAGTAATGGTCATCGTTCCATGGCTGACATGCCAACCCTGTTAGAGGACCTCTGGCCGCGTCCCCTCTATAATTCGCACCGTTTCCGTCAAAGCACAGCTCTGCAAGGACAAAACATTCCAGAATAAGTATAGTTTATGCTAATAAGCATAGTTTAAGACCCCCCTGACCTCCAGGTCATTTGTAATTCACCACCGTGACACGCGTAATGTGTGTGTTTGGGCCTTTGCAGATTTCCAAAATTGACACTTGGCCACACTTACCACCCTCTGTAGTTCTGGAAGGCATGATGTTGTTGCAGTTGTCGCCTGAGAAAATTCTACAGCTGGGAATAGCTGACCAGGAGGCTTCTTTGCTGCACGAGTACTGCACTTCTTCACACCACGACCGACAGGGAAGCTGCTGTGTGACGTTGGACCTGAAGAAAGGCATCAGTAAGATCAGGACAAATCACTTCATCAATGAGAATCGACTGACTCATGACGAAACCACTAATAACTGCATCATGATAAATCTTAAGGTCTTTTCATCTAGTGTAGATCACTCATACATAATTGTACTATTACCGATAACATTTTGTTGTTCTGTATGTCGCCTCGTAGTACTATTGTCTATATATAGCTATCAGTTGTTATTGGTTGCCATACATTGTACCTTGTGCGATTGTTGAGCAATAGAATTAATTAATTAATTCATGTAAAGCTAGAAGAATAGATTGCTAACTTCTTTAGCCTTTCAGTGAAATCATAATAGATTGCCAGTTAAAATGTGAAATATATTCCTGTATTCTTGTATAACTGCATCATTTTCCATTACAACCACGAGAAAAAAAATACATGTAATCATATGCCAAATAGAAATTGCTCAATTGGATATGATTTTGGAAACGGTCTGACGTTTCAGGTAGAATCCACTACCTTTCGTCTGTGACACTGGAGAGATCTCGTTTGACAACAAGATTTTATATCCTAAGTTTGAATTGATATGCAAAAAATATCTAGTTGGAGAGTAGGGTTTTTGTCCTAACTATGAATTTCAGACAATTCAGTCCAAAGGAAACAAGGGTAGGAAAAACTAGGACGATATCAAATAGCTGTTCAATATGTAACAATATGTTTAGTTGTTAATATGCAATCATATGTTTAGTACAAAAGTACTGGTATACCTGGACTCGCATCGCGGCACAGTAACGGCGCAGACGAAGTCCCTGACACGGGGATGACACCCGGAGTTTGCCAGGGTGCTGAGGTCGCTGAATATCGCAGAGTTCAGAATCTTCTCTACCGTGGTGTGAGTGTAGTTGAGTGGGTTGGGGAGAGTCACCTTTTGGTACTCAATATCCTTACACATCGTTAGAGATGGCGGGATATCTTGGCAAGCTAGAATAACATTCGTGAATATGCATGAACTTTGGTTAGCCTGACTAAAATCGCGCCCCTAGCGGCCGACCTTACAATTGCCGCCGCTCCAGCCAGCGAGAGCTTGTGTAAACGCAGGCTAGAACTTTGGTCAAACTGCTGAGTTTTGATTCAGAAGACCAAGACGTGAATAACATAAGTCTTCAGTAACAATCACTCAGTAAGTACTCAGTCGTACTAAACGTCCTGTTGTACATAGTGTACATACAAGGTGATAATGAAAGAAAACCATTATATCATCTCTTTCGCGTTACTCACTTGGTGATTTTATTCGGTGGTTATGATAATAGCAAATGACTACTAACACCATCAACACCTGGGGTGGGTCATTGATAAATAATTCTTCATAGTTGGGTAGTCCTAGTATATGTTTTTTCCCAGCAGTCTTCAAATGAAATGAAACATTAAAAAAACATGTTGTGTACCACAGGTTTCTGCATCCTCATCACTGCCGTCACCACAGTCATTTTTCCCGTCGCACCGTTTCCGGGCATCTATGAAGGTCACATTGTTGGCACACCGATACCGACCAAATTCTGGGAACCAAAATAAATCATCAGCTGTATACATTTAAAGTGTATTATTCCTTTATAAAGGAAAAAAAAGGTTCCCCAAATTAAAAAAAAAATTGATTTAGAGGTGCTATTTTGTTACACTGACTCACACAGTCTAAGTCTTGCTCAGTGACCCAATCGCTGTGGTCAAGTGACTGTCCGTGTGACGTCAGCAATCGGTCAAATGTTTTGCCCGGCCCTGTTTTAGACGTCAACACTCTGTGCTTTTATTGTTGTGAGCAGCAAAATTAATATATGATGCAAAGAT
>NC_049991.1:9319140-9338106 GCF_000003815.2 Branchiostoma floridae | reverse complement strand
TGGAGTTCATTTGAAAGGTTAACGTTACATGCATCAGTCACATGTCAGTACTACAGAAAGTGTAACAGCACCTAACCCTCTTAAGTCAAAAACATCGTCATACTAGCTGCAGCTCAACTGCTCACTAAGACTTAGTAAGATTGAGGACTAGCTGACCCATATGAGAAGCAGGTGTTATAAACTGAGGCTGTTGCATATATTTTCTATTCACTCACTCATCGCCTAGACAGAATGTAGATTATGCCCAAGTACACATATTTTCACCGCGAATACATTTTCTTCACCTGGACAAAAATGTGCAGAATTTAAGCTCCATTTATGGTTCACTGTCTAAGATTTGTTATGAATTTCTATTTCAGTACTTCTAGCTGACCATATACGAACGTCTCCTTACTTTTTTGTTGTGTCAATGAAAGTTTTTCTTTGAAGCTGGATCATGGAGAGACCTTTTGTAACAACTTATGTTTGTGTCGCGAAAACGTCCAAGCACCCCGGGTTAATCACTCAGACTGATTTGATAATTACAGTTACTGTAACACCCCAAATGACTCAATTATCTACTTGCTGGAGGCACAAAGGGTCATCAGGGTCGCAGGAATTTTACTAGCAACAACGTGACAGATTCTGACGTCATTGTAAAGGTATTTTTTTTAAATTTTCCAAACCTCTTATTTATAAAGATCTACGCCACTCATTCAGAAGAATCCTCATGTACATTAATCCACGGCACTCATTCCACATGTTCACATCTGGATATCAATAATCTTATAAGTAGTAGCTACACTGTAGCCGCACCCTACGATTAAAAGTTCGTACAATACTTAGTATACGCAGAACATTAATACATATAAGCTATAAAGTTAAGTGTAAGAAAATAGAATGTTCTTAACATGTCATACATATCCATTATATGAAAACATGGCATACTTTCCTGCAAATATATTCCTGTCTAAGGCAGAAAACAACACCAGCCTATAATTTATCTTACTTTTAACACCCTGAATACGGAACAACATATTTAACTTCGTGGAAAGGTAGCTTAGTAGACCATGTTTCCAATGACAAGGCAACAACTGACACTGAGAAAGTCTTACTGTGAAAACGGCTTACCTGACTGAGAAAACAGACGACCGCCTCATAGACCTTTTGACGTCGTTTGAAACGCGACCCGCCAAACCAGAAATATGGGCGGATACTCTGTTACATAACGAACAAGTTGACAAAATGCCCGCGGCCGACAGTCTTCTATCCAGATCGAGAACTGGTCAGCAGACTATGATAAAAGGTTACGTAATTACGAGAAAGGCCACTCAAACCATCCCTTTCGTGTATGTTTTAACCAGCCTCTTAGACAATATGGACATTAAACTTTGGATGAGCTTCAAATGAACTTGAATTGCAAGTAACAGAAAACATCGGTGGAAACTCTTCTTGAGGGTCTGCATGCCGTTTTTCCGTGGGCCTAGCGTGCGATTTTTCTACGTTCACCGTCAATCGAAGGCATTTCACTAATTCAGAGTTAAGAGGTTTTGATTAGCAATCCAGATATCTAGATCTACCGTATAGCACGTAAAGGATTATGGTCTCAACCTTTCCGTCAGGCGTTGTCGGGTCCCCCATGCAGACCCTCATTAACGCATAACAGAGATCCCATTAGCAAATGCCGTTTATAAAAGACAGAGGCCTATTCATTAGTAAAAGAGAGTAATGACGTGGGACTGTCTGAACATCTGAAAAACGACAAACATACAAGTGCCCTTCGACTCACGTGTTGCCTGTGCAGTGGCCGTATGTTGGAGCCTTGTACTGTCGGATCTGGTGACATTCCCACGTGAACAAGTCATGCAGACGTAACGAAGTGGGATCATCTATACTACACTCTCTTTCCACTAGGACGGCGCTCTCGCCGCGCTCTCTCTACTGCGACTTAAAATTTTACAGATCGCTCAACGAATTGTATCGAAAAGAAAGTAATTTTTTACACTTTGTATGTTTTGTTGTCCTCTCAGTCACACTTTAACATGATACACCTAGTATGAACTCAAAGGTTACATAACATTATATCCTATTTAGGTCGCAGTAACAGCGCATCGCGAACAGGGGTCAATGACAATTATCTGTTATGTAACCAATGATAATGTAACCCCCCAGGCCCAGTTACTGTCCTATAGGGCAACTTGTATAAAGCATGGTGTGGGCTCAGCTGAGGACAGGGGTCAAGGACATTCACCTTTAATTTATGTAACCATCGATAATGTAACCTCGCAGGTCCAATTATCGTCCTTTGTGGCGTTATATAAAGCTCAATAGAACATATAGAATTGAAAAGATTCGAGTTACCTTTGCCATGGGCACACACAACAGTAGGGCCTGTCAGGGGTTCGAACCCAGAACCTCTAACCAAAGACCATACCACGTAACGTTATTCCGTAACATTCGTATATTCCGTGGAAGTCGATCGTATTCTATGTAATTTCGTAAAATTAGTATGTGTTGGAGGCCAAACTTGGACCGTAGAATTTGTATGAATACTTTGGCACTGCAGGGAACTAGACCCTACATCTGCTTGCAGTTCACATAATGAATGTTCGAATCTCCCGCCCTTAGAAACGATCCCATGTTGCACTGCGCGCAGACCGCGCCCCTTTTCTGCGATCAGCTGTTTTCAGCAACATGGTGACCAGAGTCGAGTCCGCGGGCGAACTGGTGGCCAGAGCTGTGTCCACGTTCACTGACCGCTTCGGAGAGAAGCCCACAACTGCAGTATGTGGCCCCGGAAGAGTCAATCTGATAGGAGAGCACACGGACTACAACGAGGGCTTCGTGTTTCCTATGGTAAAACCACTTTAACGTTATATAGTGCACAGTGCATTGAAAACCCAGGTTAAACTTTGGTAAAAGTTTCATAGCGTTGAATTTTTATGTATTTTAGGTTGTGCTTTTTTGTACTTGACCGTACTTTAGCTTAAGTTTAGACATAAACGAATTCTAGAAGCAAAAACGACATGTCTACATTGTATCATAACCCCACGTTGCTAGGAAAGTTTGGAATGGCTTTGAAAAGTCATAAAGGGGTGTGTGACTTTAATGGTGATGGATTAGCCGGATTTCAGCGTTCAACTTCAATCAGTCACGCCCTGGGGTCTGTGTTACATTTCTTTAAGTTGTTGCGGTTCAATGGTTTATTCCTGAGAAATGAATGATTAACAATAATCAATAATAAAATGGATGTCGTTAAATGTGTGTGTGTGTGTGTGTGCACACGTGTGTGTGTGTGTATGTGCGGTACTGTGTGTGGGCTAGTGTATGTGTGGCACTGTGTGTATGTGTGGCACTGTGTATGTGTGGCACTGTGTGTGTGTGCTAGTGTGTGTATGTATGGCACTGTGTGTGTGTGTGTGTGTATGTGGTAGTGTGTGTATGTATGGCAATGTGTATGGTTGCTAGTGTGTATGCAATGTAATGTTGACAGTTAAAAGTTGTTATTATTGTTTTCCAATACCGAACATTGTTGTTGTTGTTTATGATTGACAGGCCCTCCCCATGGTGACCGTTGTTGTTGGGAGGAAGACAGACACAGGTGTGTGCCGTGTGGTGACCACAGCTGAGAGTGCTGATGACCCCAAACAGGTGGAGTTCCCAGTACCCAGCACTGCCAACCCGCTCCAGCCGGGAAAACCTGCATGGGCAAACTATGTCAAGGGAGTTGTGGCTAATTTCAAAGGTAAGAGTACAATATCTATATAGGGACAAACTGGCCTTAACTCCTTTATCTGTAGCAGCCCAAAGTGCACTGGGATGGGAGTACAATCTAGACTACCACGGGGTATAATCTGGCCTAGGCTAGAATATACCCCAGGGTATAGTCTAGATATCATACGCCCAACACAACAAAGACTCTCAATACAGACTCTCATAGACTCTCCTTTTAGAAATTCTAGATGTTTTTACAATGCCTCATATCTGATGATATCGTTATGTTATGTTATGTTAAACTGGGTATTATCAATTTTTAACTGTATACACTGTAAAGGTTAGTTCCATTACTGTCTAAGCAGAGGTTTGCTCACTGAGATGGCCAGGATTTTTACCGGCTCGCTCCTGTCATGAGCCGAGCAACTGAAAATCCTGACTACAAAAAGTTGGTGTGCTAAATGCCCTTCAAGTTTAGGTACTTTGCCAATACACGTTTATGGAGATTAAAGACTTTTGATGTACATTTATGTCTCGAGGGGCTATGGCATAACCAAGTAGAGTAAACTCCTTCTCGATTGCTTCTTTGTGCATAAGTGGGTGTGAAACAGATGTTGTTTATGCAATACTTACAAACACCTATCTCTGACCATAGAATCCTGTGAACATTTTTAA
Organism: Branchiostoma floridae; assembly: GCF_000003815.2. Lineage (NCBI taxonomy): Eukaryota > Metazoa > Chordata > Leptocardii > Amphioxiformes > Branchiostomatidae > Branchiostoma > Branchiostoma floridae. Next base: position 9,333,738 of record NC_049991.1, on the reverse strand, counting down.
AATTATTTTCCCCAGGTGAGGTTTGTTCCTTTGACGCTGTGTTGGCGTCCTCGGTTCCCCTGGGTGGGGGTCTGTCCAGCTCTGCCTCCCTGGAGGTGGCAACCTACACATTCCTGGAACAGCTCAACCCACAGGTGGGATTACAACTTATCATTATAAACTGTTAATATTCTGTTGATACAGGTAAAGCAGTAATCCTCAATTAAAGTGATGCATAGTGCTTTTTCAAGTAGCTTAAGACTATCTTGTGATTTTAGTGCAGTGTGGCTTCCCTATTTTCAAATTGATATTTTAGCTAAGCCGGTCAGTGTTGCCCTTAATCTAGGGAAACGTAACTCCTTACAGAAACGTAATCCTCTTGATAAGTGTGTTGAGTTCTTTCGCGTGCAGAGGTCCTTTTAAAACATTTTCTCTAACTAGTCTAAGTTGTCTACAGTACTTGGCAGCAACGAGTTCTACACACCAAATATAGTATTAAGAGTTCAAGGAAATCAGATTTGAGCACCTCAGTTGTTGGTTGGTAATAACTTTCATAATTGAAGATATGGCTATTTCTTTAACTTCTTTTTTAACAGTTTGTGACTACTGTATAGCTACAGCTACTGTACTTTATGGGATTCTGAGAGTTGAGTTGATGAGAAGTTTTGTTGTTTCAGGACCCCCCTGTGAGTCTGAAGGAGAAGGCCCTGGCCTGTCAGAAGGCTGAACATGAGTTCCCAGGCATGCCCTGTGGAATCATGGACCAGTTCATTTCTGTCATGGGGAAGGAGGGACATGCTCTACTACTGGACTGTAGGTTAGTATAGCTTGTATCTTATTCCAATATTGGTATAGCGTATATTATGGTACAATGGTGTCTCAATTTGCATAGCATACTGTTTAAAAGGAGAAATCAATGGACCAGAAAAACTATTGAAGTGAAAGAAGGTATTGGTCGATCACTGGGTTAGGCAACAGGTTGTGAATTAGAATGTCTATTGGACATAGGTATTAGTTAGAGTGAGTGTAGTGCAATTATAATTGTAATTGGTAGTTAAGCTCTAAATGATGACATGTCACTTGTACTTACTTTGTGCGTAAAGAAATTCTATTTAGCTCAGAATGGTAATAATGGAAAAAAGACCATATATATAAAAGTTCCTATACTGTTGTCATGTCCGTAAACTCACAATTTTCTGTTACTCAACCTTTGTACCATAATATGTAGGTCAATGGATGCTCAGCTGGTTCCCCTGGACAATCCGGATGTTGTTGTCATGGTAACCAACTCCAACGTGCGGCACGAGCTGACGGGTAGTGAGTACCCCACCAGGAGGAGACAGTGTGAGGAGGCCGCCAAAATCCTGGGGAAAAACAGTCTGCGAGAAGCTACCATGGATGACTTGGAAGGTTTCAACTTTTGTTACGTTATCAATGTTTAGCTGAAGTACAGTAGTCTTTTGTTGTGTAAGAAAGGCACCTTACCCTCTTCTAATACTTTTTTATTTGCTGACATAATATAATTCAGTGGTTCATTTGGGGATTTAGATCACTCAGGCCATGCAGACATTACAATGTACGTTATTTCATCACAAACACTGAGGGAAAAGTGTGTAACAGACCTGTTTAATGATCATACTTTGCTAGTAAGTTTAGTTAAACTCAGAAAACAAAGTTACAGGGAGGGGTAGTATTGCATCCTGTTGTACCCTGTTGTCATCCTTTTGGAATGTTAAAAATAAAACAGCTTTGCTGACATTCAGCTATTAGTATTTTACATGCCACACACAGGCAGGCATGATGGCACAGAAAGGTACATGCACTAGTATTATGCTTCCTCCTGAATTTTTCATTTTGTGTCAGCCTGTTGACTTCACCATACTTAGGTGCCAATTTACAGTGCATTGTTCAAACGGTTACAAATTAATAAAAAAAGGAAGTTAACTTTTGGTGTGATTATAATTAGCAGTGGGTTTTTAAACAAAGCCTGTCTTTTTAATCTGTAATCTTAGCAAAATCAAATCTTCAGAGATCATGAATTTAAGACTGTTGTTTTCCTCTCAGCTCACAAGGACAAGTTTGAGCCTGAGGTGTTGTGTCGTGCTCGCCATGTCATCGGGGAGATCCGCCGCACAACAGAGGCTGCCGACGCCCTCCGAGCTCGAGATTACGCCAAGTTTGGGAAACTGATGGTGGAAAGTCACAACTCCCTTAGGTCAGCCAAACTTGACTTCCTGAAATAAACTATATTTTGAACACCTGGATACCATAGGGATTACTTGATATGCTGCATTAGAAGATTTCTTTAAATTCACTGATTTTTTGTGTGTGGCATCTTAAGGTAGCCAGGTAGCTATGAGAGTTGATGTCAAGTAAAAAATGTAGAATTAATCTTCAAGGCACATGCAAGGCAAAAAGTTATGAGACTAAGAAAACTGAATGTAGAAAACGAAAGTTGAATTTCTCCAGTTTTTGCAATCCTGCAGTAGTGTCTTTGATTTAAAATCAAACTTACCAACAAATATTTCTAACAAAGGTAAAGGTTTCTCTCCAAACGTAGTCAGTAAAGAATAGTTTGAAGTCAATGCTATTAATTTTGATGGTCATGTTTTGTGCAAATTTGCCATATGATCTTAGGATTCTGTGACATATTTTTGTACTTCATTGTCTCTTCAGAGATGACTATGAGGTGAGCTGTGCAGAGTTGGACACCCTGGTATCTGCTGCTATGGAGTGTACGGGTGTGTACGGGTCCAGGATGACTGGGGGAGGGTTTGGTGGCTGTACTGTCACCCTGCTGTCAGCTACCGCTGTCCAGGACACCATCAGTCACATCAAGGTTAGTATTAGACCTCCCAGTGTTACAGTACTGATGTGTACAGGTCCAGGTTAGTATTAACCCTCCCAGTGTTACAGTACTGATGTGTACAGGTCCAGGTTAGTATTAACCCTCCCAGTGTTACAGTACTGATGTGTACAGGTCCAGGTTAGTATTAACCCTCCCAGTGTTACAGTACTGATGTGTACAGGTCCAGGTTAGTATTAACCCTCCCAGTGTTACAGTACTGATGTGTACAGGTCCAGGTTAGTATTAACCCTCCCAGTGTTACAGTACTGATGTGTACAGGTCCAGGTTAGTATTAACCCTCCCAGTGTTACAGTACTGATGTGTACAGGTCCAGGTTAGTGGTTGCCATGTAGTACTGTACTAGTGTGTATAGTGTTACTGTACTATATAAAGTTTGTACAGGTCCAGGTTATTAGTATTAACCAGTTCTACTTCAGAAATCTACTACGTATATATGTATAGTGTGTACAGGTAGTAAGTAACCCTCAGTGTTACTGTACTGTGTATGGGTCCAGCGGAATGAAGGAGGATTTGGTGACATTTTATGTCATATACTGTACATGTACCTGCAGTGTGGAATGCACCAGAAAAAAATTGGTTTCCTCCCAACAAAAAATTGTACAGACATCAATTTCAAAGTTTTTAACAATTGTGCAGGCATTGCATTCAAGATTCTTTGAAAACAGTTTATGGAAGTTCAAATGATACCTGTAGAAGCCTGTGTGAAACCATCAAATACATTGTACACACAATCAATTAGTTTAAGTGTGATCGTGGCCCAGGTATGACATGCATGTAAGTGACTGAATATTATGTTCTTTGTCTCCCTTCCAGAAAAAGTACACAGGAGAGCCCACCTTCTACATCACTACTCCAGCAGCTGGGGCCAGTGTGCTGCAGATCCCATAGAACACTCAGTCTGGCTAGCTACAAACTGTAACAGCAAACAACCCATTTGTTTATTGAAGTCCCCAAATGTTGACTTTGCATAGAATCTGATGTGAAAAGTGGGAAAGAGCAAGGAAATGAAAAAAAGAGCAGAAGAGGTTTGACCCAAAATTGAAAGATTTTGGGAAAAGATTTACATTCAACTGAAACCTCCCAGGAAAATTTCCAGGCTTAAGAAGCATTTATATTATTATTTTTCATAACTTAGGAGGTAATAATGAAAATAATAATCGTAAGTTAGTCTCTTAAATTCTAAACATCTTTTTTATCTATTCAAAGGCATCAAAACGAATGTGGTGCTCAAAATTCTATTCCTATAAGCTCTTAAAATAAAAAATCGTATTCAAATTTTATGAGGAGAAATGATCAACATTCAATATTTGAAAATGAAGCGTGCATTATTACTAAGTGACCGTATCATTATTTGAAATTGTGCTCAGGTGACATTCCAAAGTGATTATGTATAGTACATTAACCGTCTTCCTGCAAAGGATGCCTTTTGGCGCCTTTCGCCGAAGAGTCACGTGTGTAGGCAGCTGAAAGAAGGTTAAGTGCTTAATCTTTAGTTCTAGATACAGATAGCTTACAGTTTGTGAAATCATTACAATTTACATCAACAGTAATTTAAATTTTTTATGTCAATTTGTAAAGGGAACATATCACAAACTTATAAAAGAGCTTAATTTTGGTCATCATTTGTCAATTGGTGCATTAAATCAATGTCAGTGGTTTTCAGAGTAAATATTACAAGGGTTTATTCAAAGATAACATTTGTTCATATTTGACATTTAACTTTTTAAGCACTAGCTGCTTCCCAGTATTGTTATGAAATGTTGCAAATATGGTATGCTTTTGATAATCATGTATTCATAAATGGGTAATAAGGACCAAGCAATAGAGCCATCCTGACTATCCATCACAATAAGCAGTTAAATCTAATTGATATGAACTTTGGGTATGACCCTAGCCTCCATAGCAGGCCAGTAGTCAGAGAAAGCCAGCAATCAGCAACCCAATACAAAAAGAAATGGCCAGTAAAAGTGTATTATGAGCCACAAAAAGGCCCCAGAGAGCCTGCTATGTAGGCTAGTATGACCCATTCATTTGGATGTGTTTATCTCTAGACTGCAACAAATATTGCAATAAACCAATTTCAACAGCCACAACTGTGCATGTACTGATGTTTATTAGTGAAGGGTAGTTAAACATTACATGTATGCATGTGCAATCAAAGTTAAGTATTGCCAGGTGTGAAACTAGAAAATTGCATTAAATTTTGTACTTTGCATGATTCTGCATTAATTTACTGATATTTCATATCAATGTCACATACAGAAAGAAGACACATTTTGCTAGTTTTACCAAACTCCTTGCCAATACATTGTGCTGCTTGAATTTATCATCTAGGCTTTCTAGAGTACGTTATTATGGATACATACACATAGTTCTATATCTTCATGTTACACATCACTCAAACACCATTTACTACATTCAAGTATGCCACAAAGGGCCTTCAGGTTACAATTATGCACCACATTGTTTTGTTTGTACGGTTATATGACATGTGAAAAGTTATTTTGTGACATACTGCTTGGAATGTTTTTAATTAGCAGTCAAGCCTGGATACAGAAACCACTCAAGGGACTGACAAAAATATTTGCTGAGGACGGGGTATGTGGGGTTAACTATGTAAAAACAGGACTGTTCTGATGTGGCTTGTGACTGGTGATGGTCCCCTGTGCCAGGTTTGACTGTATGATAAATGTAATACAATAAACAACAATAAAAAGTGTATAGTCCATCTACAGACATCATTGTTACAGCACAAATGATACTTAATATTTCAATCAGACAAAATAGCTCAGACATGCAACTTATGGTCTCTGCTGGATCTAGATCTTCTGGATTTCTGATCTGAGCTGGATCTCTGATGTGCAGGCCTGGGATTCAGTTGATTTCCAGGATCTCGATCTCGAACATGAGATCAGCATTAGGAGTGATCGTGTGCTGGTTAAGGAAAGTAAAAAAAGAAGTAGGCAACAATAACACTACTTCCATTTCATAATATGAATCAATGAGGTTTGTACATGGTTAGATTTACTTAGAAGAAGTTTGGTAAACATTTCAATATAGAAAGGAGAATGGAGATAAGTTTCTCTCCTATGCAGTAATGTCCCTGTGAAAATAAAACCAATATGTACAACTCTACAATCTTTGTGCTATGTTATCATAGACTCTCTCTCACTCACTCACTCACTCACTCACTCACTCACTCACTCACTCACTCACTCACTCACTCACTCACTATCCATTATTTGATTATTGCTACGTTATTATAGACCATAAAGGATATCCCCAAGCTGGAAAGCCTTGAGCCCCGTAGCCTTTCTTTGAATCGATGGTGAGCTTGGCTATTTCTCCTTTACACATGGACATACAGCCTTCATCCCAACCTACAGCAGAGAAATGGTCATGAAGATCAGACACAATGTCAGGTAATATTATACTATAGTCTGATTCAAGTTTTCATCTTAATCTTCTATTTGGCTTGCACTGGAAATTTTTCTTTGCCTTTTCCACGATCCCCGCATAACCTTAATGCAAAAGGGCCCCTATATAGGTTTATGGTTGTGTTGAAAAACCATGGGGTTTATAGTAATTTAAAAAAAAATCATGTTCAGAATCTAGTAAGCATTACTACATTGTTTTCACAACTTATCTACAGTTTCATGAATTTTTACATTTGCAACATATTTTTGTACTTGTATGCTTGCATTGAAATATTTTCATTTAAGTGCTTATATATAGCGGATTGTCTTACAGTTATAATATAAAGTTATAACGTCTTAAAGTACATCATTGCTGATATAGTTGTACACAAAGAATCATCCTTACCCTGGATGACTTTTCCCAAGCCTACTTGAAAAGTGAAGGGCTTCTGACCAGGGTCCTTGGTGCTGCGGAAGAAAGATATAATTTATTAGGACTTTCTGATGTTTGTCCTAAATGTGTGTGTGTGTGTGCGTGTGTATGTGTGTGTGAGGGGGTGGGGGGATGAAACGTGTTGGATAATTGTCTTAACGAGATTCCGCATGCCACCCGTCAACATTCAAAGTGTAAAGTTATTGTAATATATACTGATGGGTCCAGATGGGAATGCTTAAAAGTAACAACTCTTAACCAAAAAAAAATTTAAGTTACACTTATTGATAAATTGACTAATTGTTCTTTCAAATGAATTAATAATTAATTCATTGGCTCAGTCCATTGTATTCTTTGGTTGTCTAGCAAAACATTACTACTATTATAGCTATAGGCTGCAAACACAACTGGATGCTCAGTCACAATACTGAATTTCAACTTTGTTTACGAACAATAGAGTGTGTCAACAACGTTTAACATTGAATTCAGGATAACAAATGATGTGCTACATAGAATTTACCTGACTGGCTACACTATGAATAATTTGTATTGTCAGGCTAGCTATTATATGCACTGTCGGTAATTCATTTATAAATCACAATTGGTCTCTTAAAACAGACACGTATTTACATTGAATTTTGAAGTTGAACACTTAGAATTGTGCTCTCACTATGTTCTGATGCCCCACTCTTAGTAAAGCCCTCTGGACACTATCATTACATTAATCGAGAAAAGGCAGTAGGGCATCAAAGAGGAAACCATGGTTACCAGTTGGACCCTGCAGGTCTTTAGCTGTAATATGTAATCAGCCATTCTAATTCTACGTCATTCATATAGTCAGGCTACTCAATAGAGTCAATTGGTGCATTTATTACAATAATATCATAGCTCAGGCTGTCCTTCGATGGTCTGCATGCATTTCTCCTTTAGTTTAAGGCCTTGATGGCTTGAGGGAAAGCAAGTAAATATTATTAATCTTTGCCAGGCTAGCTATTATACGAGTTGTCTGTAATTGATTCATAATTCACAAATTGGTCTCTTAAATTCCACGTTTTACATTATTCATCCTCCAGAATTCATCACTAAGCATTACTGACAAATAACTTCTAATCTGACCACAAAGTCAAATTCCAGATTGCCCCCGAAGAAATAGTATATATCTCATATATCTGTCTACGTAGGTCATTTTCTTTATACTGTATTCCAAATGCGAGACCAGATCATCATCATCATCATCATGGGTTACCCCCATATAACCCCGCAAGGGGCAAAGTAGGGGGGGAGCTGAGGTCCCGGGTTAGGGCGGGCAGCCCTCCGGCCTGGCGCGGAAGATCTCAACTGTGGGAGCACTTACTACCGCACCAGGCAGGGAATTCCACTCCGGAATTGTTCTAGGAAAATATGAATACTTGTATGTGTCTGTTCTTGCAAAGATTGGTTTGTACTTATGTTGATGGCTGCCTCGGGTTCGCCCTTGGGTCGGAATCAGTAGGTTCTGTGTGTCTATGTTAATCTTGTTGTTAACTAACTTATAAAAGAAGGTGAGGCGGCCGTTCCTCCTCCTTTCGGAGAGAGGACGCCACTGCAGGTCATTGAGCATTTGTGTCACGCTGCTAGTCTGCCGGTAGTCATTGAGGGTCACTCGGGCTGCCCTGCGCTGGACGGCCTCCACCGCCTGTATCCCTTTGTTGGTGTACGGGTCCCAGACGGTGGCACTATATTCCAAGTGGGGCCGTACCAGCGCTTTGTAACAAATGGCCTTGACCCTGGATGGACAATGGGTCAAGTTGCGCCGAATGACCCCTAGGACCTTACCAGCTTTGCTAGTGGCGTGGTTGATGTGGGTGTCCCACCGCAAATCGTCGGACAGTTGTACTCCAAGATAGGGGTGGGACTTAACACCGGTGAGGGCTTCTCCACAGAGGGAGTACTGTGTTAAGATGGGGTGCTTCTTACGGGTGATATGGAGGATGTGGCATTTAGAGGGGTTGAACGACATAAGCCAACGATTTTGCCATTCTGTTAACGCATCGAGGTCAGACTGCAGATCTTGCGCGTCAGAAGGCTTGCTGATAGTTCGATAAATCAAGCAATCGTCAGCAAATAGCCGAACATGTGAGTCTACGGAATCGGGTAGGTCATTAATGTAGAGCAGGAAGAGCAGAGGGCCTAAAACAGTACCTTGCGGAACTCCAGAGGTGACCTTAACAGCTTTAGATGTTCCACCGTCAAAGACGACCCTCTGGGTTCTCTCCGTAAGGAAGGCCCTAAGCCAAGACTGAAGTAGGCCAGAAATGCCATAGTGCTCGAGCTTGCTCAGCAGACGTTCGTGAGGCACTGTATCGAATGCCTTGCTAAAGTCAAGCACCGCGGCATCGACCTGTTTGTTCTGGTCCATGTTTTTGGCCAGGTCTTGGAGGGTTAGCACCAGCTGGCTCTCGCAGGACAGACCCTTCCTGAAGCCGTGTTGCGCTGGGGACAGAATGCCATGAGTGTCTAGATGTTTCATCATGTGGCTGTGCACGATATGTTCGAGCACTTTACCACAGACCGATGTCAGAGACACCGGCCTATAGTTTGCAGGCAAGGTTCTGTCCCCCTTTTTGAAGATTGGAGCGATGTTAGCTGTTCTCCAATCTTCAGGAACATCTCCCGTGGATATTGACTGGGAGAATATGACCTGTAATATTGGCGCAATTTGTTCGGCTACAGTCTTCAGGAGGCGAGGTGGTATTCCGTCTGGTCCTGTGGCCTTGCTGGGGTTAAGACAGGAGAGCTGTTTGGCTACCCCCTCCACTGTGATGTTAAGGGAGGGGATAGTTGGAGCTTTGGGTTCACCAAGGGTAGGAACGGTGGTCTTATCCTCCCTGGTAAACACTGACTCAAACTGGGCCCCCAGTGCATCGGCTTTTTCTTTGGGGTCAGATGTTAGCACCCCCTGATGTCTTAGGGCTGACGCACCAGTAGAGTCTTGTCTGATGGATTTGACATAGCTCCAAAAGGCTTTGGGATTTTCCTCGATGTTAGACTCCAGATAGTTGGAGACGTAATCCCTGTGGGCCTTCCTAACTCTCTGCTTAACTCCCTTCCTACACCTCTTGAACTTTGCCCAGGCTTCACTGGAGTTGGACCTCCTAGCCTTGGAAAAAAGTTCAGACCGCTTACGCATAGCTTTGCAAATCTGGGATGTTATCCAGGGTTTGCTGGATTGTGGCCTCACTTTTTTCCTGGGGACATGCTTATTGGCAGCACCACTAACGGCTGCCTTAAACAGCTCCCAGTTTTCTGAGGCAGTATTGTGCTGAGCCTGGTCTGCGAACTCTCGGCTGTATGTTACCATATCCTGTTGGAGTGCATCGATGTTAGCTTTCCTCCACAGGTATATGAGCCGATCTTTTGCGTTTGATGTTTGGGGCTTTACTTGAACATCAATCAGCGGGATGTCATGATCGCTGAGACCTGGCAAGATTTTGACTCTCTCCACTAAGGTGGAATTTGTGGTGAGAAACAAATCCAGGGTGTTCGAAGTTTGCCCCAATGTATGTGTTGGTTCGCAGACCATTTGTTCCAGACCACAGTCGTTGGCAAGGCTGATGTAATTGCTAGTGAGAGTGGATGGATTCGAAGCGGTGGTATTAGCTTCAGGGTTCCAGGTCGCATCCGGCAGGTTGAAGTCACCTGCTAGCCAGATGTGGGCATTGTTGTTATTAGCCCGCATTTGCAGCACTGATCTTTCTAGCACTACAAAATCATCATGACCAGCTGAGGGGGGGCGATAGTAGGCCCCTATGTAGATGGACTTACTGTTAGCCAGGTGGACCCGGACCCAAGTCAACTCGCAGGGACAGTCCGGGTCTGGGTGGTGGGTTGCTATGATGTTGTTCTTTACAGCAACAAGCACACCCCCTCCCCGGCCAGCTCTGTCTCTCCTGAACACATTGTACGTGTCCGGAAAGATTTCGCTGCTGCCCACTGACGAGTCCAGCCACGTCTCAGTGCCAACAACAATGTCTGGTTGCACAGCTTCGCAAAATGCGTGCAGTTCAGGTACCTTATTGCGGATAGATTGAAAGTTGATCACACAGGTCCTGACTGGTTTGGTATGTGTGCGGTCGCGAGGCGGTGGAGTAATACCATATCCGATAGGCGAAGACGTAGCGATAGGTGAGCCGATAGATCTTGCTGGACTAGAACAGGTGCTGGTGTTAAAAGAAGAGAAACAATTAGAAGTTTCGAATACTGTAGTGTTGAAGAGGCTGGAACTGAAGTTAGGTAGGCCGCAGGAGCAGCAAATCCAGGACACATTAGGGTTGTTGATGGTATTATAGACCGGTGTTGACATACCCATGCAGTCAGTATGGTACCAGACATCACATGAGTCGCAACAGATGGCATGCCGGCCGTCCACCTTTTCCCACCTGACGGCTCGATGGCATACGCCGCAGGGGTACTTCGGTGCCCTAGGTCCCGGATTTAACTCCACATCTCCAGCCAGAAGGATTATCAGGGTGAGACTGAAAAGTGTGAATTTAGGTCTGCAGTGGGGTGCTAGTTTACCATTAGAGTTAATAAAGATAGAGACTAATGTTAACTTCAGGGAGTGATTGGCACATGTGTTGTCCAGCAGGGGAGTTAACGGGAATGGACTGTTAAAGGATGGGTTAAGGGTGTGAGGTTTGCCTTCATGCCTGGGAGTGAAGGGGGAGGGATTATGGTGAGGTTTTACAATTAACGCTAAGCAGTGGGTTGTTAGTAGAATGGTACCCAAAATAACTGAGAATGTAACGAAACATGTCATAATGCTTGACCTGCAGGGGTACTCTCCTACTCAGCAGGAGGAACGCCACGCTGGTGAGGGGCGAATTACATATTGAATATACAAATATACAATATACAAAGCAGAAGTACTATAAAATGAAAAATGGAACGCTCTCACCGGCCGATGAAAATGGCGTCCGGGCACGCTCCGAGTAACGGGGGAGGGGGGCGCTGTGGTTGTGATATATAAGCTAAAGAAAGGGAGCTAAAAATACACCGCCCAAGAGCGTCCAGAGTCTATAAGGTCCAAGCTGTGGTTCTGGTTGTTTGTGGATGTGTTGAGATATCGGTGGTGTGACAAAATGAACTAAAAAGAACAAAAAAGAGTGTGAAATGCCGGAGTGGAAAAATGGACGCCCGCCCGCCCGGGGCGACCTCTGACCTCGATAACTCATACATTATGTACTATTATCCAGTCGAACCGCAGGTCACCGTAGAACGCGTTATTCTCTGAAATACGGCTTACGCTGGGTCACGGACTGACCCCGCTGCATGGGTGTAAACAACAGCTTATTTTGCAACAAAGACACCTTAGATATACATAATGTTTATACTTTTTCGTATCTACATGATTTGCCCAGCACAGCCAAGTGGATATTTATTGCATTGCAAAAGATCAGCCAACGCTGTGGTCCCTCAAAAAAAAGCAATTTTCGGTCTGTGTATTTGTGATTATATTTTCTCCAGTTGGCCGGGGCACAATCAGTTTTGTCCACAGTAGGACAGTCCAGTTCCTCACCTTCACATTGATACCAAACTTGAAGGGTAAATTTTAGGAGAAACGGTTTTGCCCCCAAATTAACTGCGAACATGCGCAAATCACAGTGGTGAAGTTTCAGTCTGGTTGTAGCTACCAAAGCACACTACCCTGCGGACGGACCCAATTTTTATACATTTCGCATTGTGTCACAGACTTCATTTCTTGGTACAAGAATCTGAATGGGTGCGGCTGTCACTTGCAATATAATAAGTGGCATGATGATAATCAAACACACATAGACACAGAGTTTTAGTACAAAGTAAGAGTTTTTAAGATTCATCATATTTTGAGTCAATCTGTTTGGAACTCCTGGTCCGAACCTGGGTTCGAACGGTGGAACCCAGCCGGTACGTTCCATGTTCGTGCCGCGGGGGGCAGGCCTAATGTTGCAAGTTCAACCAGCATTTGGAAAAGTTGATATAACTAACGGCTCAAGTCTTGCCGTCGCAAATAGATTTCGGGAAGCCCACGAAAATAAAACTAACATTATCCAGAAGCCAGAATAAGTAGGATTCATGTGCAAGCGTAATGATGTCAAAACATCATGGCTGAGTTTTGTAAAGCATAGTGAAAGATCAGTGTGTGCGGTTTCTCATTCGAAAAAAGACGCCGGGGAATTTGACATGGCTGTAGTTTTTTTGGGGGCAAAACCGTTTCTCCTAAAATTTACCCTTCAAGTTTGGTATCAATGTGAAGGTGAGGAAATGGACTGTCCGACTGTGGGCAAAACTGACTGTGCCCCGGCAAACTGGAGAAAAGGTAATCACAAATACACAGACCGAAAATTGCTTTGTTTCGGGGGCCACAACGTTGGCTGAACTTTTGCAATGCAATAAATATCCACATGGCTGTGCTGGGCAAATCCTGTAGATGTGAAAAAGTATAAACATTATGTAGGTTTGGGGTCTTTTTGTTGCACAGCAGGCAGTTGTTTATACGCATGCAGCGGGGTCAAACCAGGACAAACTGCGTTCTGGCTTATGACCTGTCCAGAGAACCTGCGCAGAACATGATGCGCATAGAGCTCTGCGGTTCGACTGTATCGATGAAATTTTGTTGTTCTGTAATTTGTAGCCCTGTATGTAAGTTAGTACTATTGTCTGTATAGCTATGAGTTGTTGTTGGTTGCCATACATTGTACCTTGTGCGATCATTGAGCAATAAAATCCATTCATTCATATAGTAAATAAACATCTGGTTGTGTCAGTATATTTGCAGATTGATTTTTGTCTTCTTCAATAAGGCAGCCACCTTCATCTTCTTGAAGATTATGCTGCCTATAATATGAAAGTCTACTGCGAGGCGTAGACAAAATCGGACTGTTGTAACAAGGAGGGGGGGGGGGGACAGGTGGGGAGGAAACTATATCAGATGTAATTTGAAACTAATGGTAAAGCCCTCTGTTGTGTAAAACAGTCCCCATTATTGGCATAAATACAATTGACAAAGCAATGTACCTTTTTCCTGAATTTTGCATTTTACAGATCACATGCAGACCCCTCTATTTTGCCAATTTATCGAAAAATCATGTGTTTAAACTTGGTTTAAACATGACTATTAAAATGATTCGATATTTCCTCATCGACATCTGCTTGGAGATGAACAATAGGCTTGAAAAAGCCTCGCCTCGCGGCCTCGTAGTCTCCAAGCAGACCCATCGGTGCCTTAGAGATAATATATTAAAGCTGGCAAAGGAATATAGCCGGCCAAAGGGAGATAGCCGGCTAAGGGAGTCAAACGGGCACCTTGGTGCCGTACTAAGTCCCTGGCCAGCTTTGATACTATCTCTAAGGCACCGTTGGGTCTGCTTGGAGACGGGTATGACTAAATACCGCAAACCAGCGCAAACCAGCGCAAACCAGCGCAAACGGGTCTATTATGCAGTATTCATGGGACAATGGCCTTGTTTAATGCTCTAAATACACTGTCTGTGCAATGAGAGATTAAAAAACACGGCAAATTATAAGTTTTTACCAGTTTTTTTTAGTTATTCCGCTTGTTTCAAGTTCGAAAGGATTTCTGGCCGCCATCTTGGATCATCCGTGTTAGGGGTCTAGATGGGGAAATTGTCGGTTACTTAGAAAGTACCTTCATGGCTTGGCGCAGGCGCTTTTGACAGCCAAAACATGTCAAAAATCCACGGTGGCATGATTCCAATGCCCATCACTCGTCTACGCGTACGGCTAACACTCGCTTTCACGGGGGGCTGGAGCCGGGCATGCCGCCGCGGATTTTTGACATTTTTTAGCTAGGGTTAGGGTTGACTCGACACTCGCGCTTCGCGCTCGTCACGTATATGTGTCGGTTCAGCGTTTGGCAAACA
>NC_049991.1:9297651-9318980 GCF_000003815.2 Branchiostoma floridae | reverse complement strand
ATAGACTCGTTTGCGCTGGTTTGCGCTGGTTTGCACTCGTTTGCGGTGTTTAGGCATACCGCTTGGAGACTAGCGGCCTCGTGCTTAACCGTTATAATAGAATGATAAAGTAAGGATATTTCCTGACCTCCAGAATTTCTTGGGAGGGTTGACCAGGTTCCCTGTACAGTGTACGGTGATCGTGTTGCCCCTCTGCACCTGTGGGCCGTTACCTGGCCGCACAACCTCCTTCAGAACACCTTGAGATACTTGAGACATTTTTCTCGGCTGTATGCGGAAGTACAATTATCAGACAGAAATTAGCGAGTAGTTTGCGCGCACGAGATTCGATGCAACACACGTAAATGTAGCAGAACATTTGACGAGTGTTCATTCCTATACATTCGGGGACATACCTAATATCAATCGATGCTCTTTCTAGCTTATTTTTCTTGAACAAAATGATAAATGTTGATTCATGCAGCCAAAATGTTTTGGTAATAGCATGTTTAAAGAGGATAAAACTGTCGAATTCACTGCAGTACCAAAGATGGTCGCTATAGTTTCTGCGCACAAGTTCAGAGAAGCTAAGTATTTGGGGAGAAAAAAAAACTAAAGGGGGCAGATTTAGTCTACAAACAGTCTATAAAACTGAGCCAGGAAATATGGGGAAGGGGCTGCCAAAATTATATAGATATATAGATATGTAGATATATAGTTATAGACATAGATAGCTCTTTCCATAATCAAACTGCAATCAGGGAAACATCCCACCAAACCTGAAACGTGTGAAGGCAAACTGAAAAGTCTTGACGTTTTCTTCTAAATTAGCACCAATTAAGTGATTCTTATATTCTGTACCGTAAATAGAAGGGGAAAAGGCCCATGTGTGTGTACCTGTACAATGTACTGTGGAGGAAAGGCATGTTTACGTACTTGAGGGTGTTCAGCACCAAGGACAGGTACTCTCGCTTATAGCTATTATGG
The DNA here is from genome assembly GCF_000003815.2 of Branchiostoma floridae. Classification (NCBI taxonomy): domain Eukaryota; kingdom Metazoa; phylum Chordata; class Leptocardii; order Amphioxiformes; family Branchiostomatidae; genus Branchiostoma; species Branchiostoma floridae. The sequence goes on along the minus strand of NC_049991.1, from coordinate 9,318,014 downwards.
TGTTTAACGCCAGGGATACGTTTGTAATCTATGTGTGTGTCAGCACCAAGAAGAAGTTGTAGACCCTAGTGTATTTGCCTTGTGTAGAAATGAATAAATGTAGGAAACACTTCAAACACCTAGCCGTGGCAACCATAAGCAAGAAAGCCCTGCAGCAGTCAATACGATTTGATGCCACCCTCCTCCCCCTCCCCAACTTGCGCAAACAATTCTAGCTCCAAATTCGGCAAAAATGACCAGAGTGGTAGGTCAGGGCTCATTTCACCAACTGTTCAACTTAAACAACAAACTTCAGGGAAATTGCATTAAACCCACTAATATCTCGTTGAAGCCTTTTGCTATTTCACTACGCCGTTTCTACTAGTTTGCTCACGGTCTCACAGCGACTCCTAGTGACCAAAAAACAAGGTGCAGGTATTTCTAAAGGATGGAGAAGAGAGAGCTGGATAGTTTTTGCAAATGAGTATATTATTTGCATATTTCATAGTTACAGTTTGTTGTTATCGATGTATACACTAAGAAGAGGCCTACATACTTTGTACGTAGAGCTTTGTTTGTACATTCTGTTAGAGACAGTTCAAAACAGGTACAATTGTAAGAAATTTCGTTGCTCTTGCACTCAAAATTGACCATTGATGGACACAACTGCGATTAGGATAGGGGTGTTGACGACTATAGACACTGCTCAAGAGAGCTTTGTTTTTGCTCATTTACTTCGCGAATTTTCTGTTGTAGTCGGGTAAAAGTAATGCACTATTGTAATATAGACTGTTTTCTTTTCGGCAAGGATTATCCGAACTTTTAAAACAGTCGTCCAGAAATATCCCCTTCAGCCTTGATAGTATAACCCTAACAAATCTTTATTACGTCTGTTCTGGAACAATGTCAAGCGCGAAGCCTTGCCGACCATAATCGAACACCTTGGTAACGTCAACAGACCACTGCAACCTCCGACACGAACGGACGTGCGCGCACTTCTCTGCTGAAAAAAATCATTTCCCGTTTTGAATAGCGCGGGCGTTAACGTCACACAGTCCGGGGAATCGTTAATTAGCCTTGCCTGCATCCTGAGGTAAAATGACCTCACCGTAGACGCCGAGGCCAAGAAGTTAGGGACAGTCGAAAAGTTGTCCATCATCTGAGAACATCTTGAGGATTCTCCTGACGCCATCCTGCAGCACACTTGATTTCCGCAAGAGGGCGCCCCATCCCGTTCTACCTCCCTTTTCAACACTGCAGCCCGACCGACAAGATGGGTTAGACGCATTGCACAACTCCGCCGGGCCTGGGTGCCTCCAGGGGCACTTTAGGACCAAAGACTCTGCCACAGAGAACTTTTATCGTTTTGTTTATTACAGACTTCACCGATCTTCACCGATAATGTTCTTCGTTCTTGCAAGTTTATGTGGATTTCATTGAAGGTAAGATCGCGGTAAGTTTAAATACGTTGGTTGGAGGATGTGGTTTTTAGGTATAAGCTATTGATGTTTTAGAGTATCATAGCAGTTTATGGGTAAAAAAAAAAGCCACAGCAAGTTTACTTCCAACACCAGTCGCTTTAAACTGTGGCGCTAAATTTGTTCCTGACGCCGTCATACGCAGGCAACAACTGGATTGATCAAGCCGCCCCCCTCCCACAGTCAGCACAGTGTCGTCAGGTGGTGAAGAAGTCGTGAAAAGTCATTCGAACTGTTGTTTAGGTGTGAAGTTTGTGTATTCCTGTAAGAAGATTATTTCTTTACAAAGTTATATATTCGTGAATACAGTAAATTTATCACCATGGCTTAGTTATTTTGCTGAAATCATTATTTGAATGATGCGGTAACATTTTGTTGCTTTTTACACGGCAATTAAATTTTATGGATGACATCAGCGCGCGCATTAATTTTTGCCTGATTTCAGAAAAAAAAAAAACAAGATTCTTTTTCCTTCAGAGATGGTCAACATGACGAGAAAGTACCAAAATGGGCAAATATATTGTGTTGTAGGCTAATGGTTGCATGTGTAGAAGTGACACTAGCCAGGTAGCCATAGCTGTAGTTATAGAAGACAGGGTTCTCCCCAGAGAGTGGAATAAGGGAGGCCCTCCACTATACTCTCAGCCAGCTCCACTATACTATTTTTCAAATTTAGTGTGTTTCTTCCCTATTTTCTTTGTTAGTTTTGCTAAGATTAATGACAATTCACAGATTTTTGTACCAAGTGGCATCACTTTTCCAGTCAGAATTGTCTGCAAAAACTTGTGAATGAGCAATGATCAAAACAATAGTAGTTTTGCCACTTCACAACAAAGGAATAACAACAGTATATTATACTTGTAGTATTTGACACCCTCTGTCATTGCAAAATGAACCCATTTTCATGAAAGTGCAGCGCGTTGGTGCGGTTTATTTTTGCCAGCCCCTCCACTATACTAAAAAATTCTGGGGAGAACCCTGGAAGTGAAACTAAAAAATTAGTTAGATAGTTGTAAAAGTGGCCCCAACATGGAAGCCATGCGTGTTTTTGCCATGTTGGTAAGTGATACCAGTCTACCACACTAATGTCAACTTTGCTACACTAGTACACATCGTGAATACAGAAATAAATGCCTGGCTTGTAGGCTGTGATACCATGTTTCGTTGCTTTGATTATTTTTTTTCGTTTAGTGCGTATTTATTTGGAAAATTTAGCCATCTTGTTTTTCTTTTGCACTTTCTCACTATTTTGCCGTCTGCAGAGGATGTCATCCATAAAATTTACTTGCTGTGGCCTTAGCTGTTAACTTGATATGGATGCCAAACAATTATAATATTTGTTTGAACATTTGATATGGAATGAAGTGAACGAATTCTTAAGGTAGTGTCTGCAAAAATGAACTCTTCTATTATTTTGATGGAACATAAATTAGTTGGTGTAACCACCTCCACATTAGCTTTGAATCCTCCACCTCAAGTTCTGGATCAGTTTCATGTGTTAACCATAGGAGGAACATTTCCTTAATTACAAGCTAGCTTCATATAATATAATTATGATTATTGTTTGCAGCCTACATTTTCCAAAATCAGACAGGATTTCTTCAGTTATTCCTGACATTTTTTCTCCTTTTCATCTTTCAGTACTTAAGGAACACAAACCAACATGTATATGAACAACGTGAAGAAGGAAAGTCCTGCCCTGCACCAGCAGAAATACTCTATCCGTGGACGTCGCCACGTCCCCACACCTGAAGCCGTCCCACCGTCCTCTCTCCTAGATGCCCCCCCACTGCCTCCTGTCCTCCTGCCCTCACCACCAAAACAGCCTCTACCTGAGTCAAGGTACCGCCGACCAAAACACCTGGTCACAAACCTGAACAAGAGACAGCCAGCTCCTAAGAGAGGATTCACGGCAGTAAACAGGTAATGTATCAAGTTTCATGTACACCTGTCATGTGTGGTGTAATTAGGCTTTGTTTGTATTGATCTGTCTATCAGAAGTAAGATGTGTTTTGTAGTAATATAGTTCTTTCTCTACTTGCACAGGTATGCCAAAGTTCCCACACACCCAGACGAAAATGCGATGGTGGTTGAAGAGTATAGAAAAAGATTAGCTGACATCAAGCAAAAACAGAACATGATGGGAGAGCGCAGGACAGGCCCAATGAGACCCTCCAGACAGACAAAGAACCCAGCTCCTGTCTCCATGATGGTGGGCTCTCGGGAGAATGAGAAAAACATGACAGAGAGGGAGCCCTACAAGAGGAGGATGGAGTCTAAGAACGGAGACAAGGAGTCTGAGAAGAAAGTGCAAGAGTCCTTGCAAGTTGCAAAATCAGAGGAGCCCTACAAGAGAGAGAAGATGTCTATTAAGAAGAAAGTGCAAGAGTCCTTGCAAGTTGCAAAAACAGAGGAGCCCTACAAGAGAGAGAAGACGTCTATTCAGAAGAAAGTGCAAGAGTCCTTGCAAGTTGCAAAAACAGAGGAGCCCTACAAGAGAGAGAAGACGTCTATTAAGAAGAAAGTGCAAGAGTCCTTGCAAGTTGCAAAAACAGAGGAGCCCTACAAGAGAGAGAAGACGTCTATTAAGAAGAAAGTGCAAGAGTCCTTGCAAGTTGCAAAAACAGAGGAGCCCTACAAGAGAGAGAAGACGTCTATTCAGAAGAAAGTGCAAGAGTCCTTGCAAGTTGCAAAAACAGAGGAGCCCTACAAGAGAGAGAAGACGTCTATTAAGAAGAAAGTGCAAGAGTCCTTGCAAGTTGCAAAAACAGAGGAGCCCTACAAGAGAGAGAAGACGTCTATTAAGAAGAAAGTGCAAGAGTCCTTGCAAGTTGCAAAAACAGAGGAGCCCTACAAGAGAGAGAAGACGTCTATTCAGAAGAAAGTGCAAGAGTCCTTGCAAGTTGCAAAAACAGAGGAGCCCTACAAGAGAGAGAAGACGTCTATTAAGAAGAAAGTGCAAGAGTCCTTGCAAGTTGCAAAAACAGAGGAGCCCTACAAGAGAGAGAAGACGTCTATTCAGAAGAAAGTGCAAGAGTCCTTGCAAGTTGAAAAAACAGAGAAGGAGCCCTACAATAGAATGGAGGAGTCTAAGGACATAGATAAGGAGTCTAACTCTAAGAAGAAAGTAGAAGAGTTGTCACAAGTTGAAAAAACAAAGGCCAGAAAAGTTCGCAAGGCTAAATCTGTGCCAACCTCATGGCATGAGGAGAGATGTCAATCAACACCATTGGAGTATGATAATTGGATGGATCAAATAGTGGCAGAAAACCATTCTTCACCACCTGCAGGAGCTCTCACAAGCACAATGATCAGGGAAGTAGAAACAAGTCTCAAAGCGATCAATGAGAAGAAGAAGAGGAAAACATCACCCCACGACATAGCAAATGTTGGTCAAGGTAATACATGTATGAGTGAAGTAGACACCCCTGACTTGAAGGAGGACATCCAAGCACAGAGCTGTAACAGGGCATCATCACATCATCTATACCTCAACTGGGAGGATCCCACACCCACGATGGACAGCTGTACATGTCCCAACTGCAGGGAGGACCCCACACCCACGATGGACAGCTGTACATGTCCCAACTGCAGGGAGGACCCCACACCCACAATGGACAGCTGTACTTGTCCCAACTGCAGGGAGGACCCCACACCCACGATGGACAGGTGTACTTGTCCCAACTGCAGGGAGGACCCCACACCCACGATGGACAGGTGTACTTGTCCCAACTGCAGGGAGGACCCCACACCCACGATGGACAGCTGTACTTGTCCCAACTGCAGGGAGGACCCCACACCCACGATGGACAGCTGTACTTGTCCCAACTGCAGGGAGGACCCCACACCCACGATGGACAGCTGTACTTGTCCCAACTGCAGGGAGGACCCCACACCCACGATGGACAGCTGTACTTGTCCCAACTGCAGGGAAGACCCCACACCCACGAAGGACAGCTGTACTTGTCCCAACTGCAGGGAGGACCCCACACCCACGATGGACAGCTGTACTTGTCCCAATTGCAGGGAGGACCCCACACCCACGATGGACAGCTGTACTTGTCCCAACTGCAGGGAGGACCCCACACCCACGATGGACAGCTGTACATGTCCAAACTGCAGGGAGGACCCCACACCCACGATGGACAGCTGTACTTGTCCCAACTGCAGCATGCCCGCACAGTCTGGATATTGGAGCAGGGAATTTCTTAGTAACACACCCACAATTGAGAGAGGACAAGACAGTGACATGGAGGAGGAAAGCCAGGCACAGAGCTTGTACAGTACCTCGTCACAGTCTATAAACCTGAGCAGTTGGGACAGCACATCCACAATGGACTTTGAAAAAGTCGTTGGAGTGCGTTTCTTTGACAGTGAGCAGGCAAAAAGACAGGGCTGGTTCCGCACAACTGGACACCTGAGTAGGGAGGACAGCACAACCCTGATGGAGAAAGACTGGAAGCTCCACATCAGAAGAGACATGCTTGTGTATGAGGAGATACTCACAGAGACACCTGTCCAGGGGGAAACAACCAACAAGAGGCACCAGCCCAGAAAGGTCTACATCAAAAGAGAAATGCTAGAGGAGATGCTTGAAGAGATTAAAACTGACACCAGCAGGGATGACGGTAGTCCTCACAGCAAGACTCCCGTCCAGGGTGAGACAACCAACAACAGACACCAGGACTGGAGAGATGAGCTTGAGGAGGTTCTTGAGAAGATGTACACTGCAGACTCCAACTGGGAAACACCTGGTGAGTTTTGAAGTGTAGGGACCAAACTTCATACACCTGGTGAGTTTTGTAGTGTAGGCACCAAACTTCATACACCTGGTGAGTTTTGTAGTGTAGGCACCAAACTTCATACACCTGGTGAGTTTTGTACTGTAAGGACCAAACTTCATACACCTGGTGAGTTTTGTAGTGTAGGCACCAAACTTCATACACCTGGTGAGTTTTGTAGTGTAGGCACCAAACTTCATACACCTGGTGAGTTTTGTACTGTAAGGACCAAACTTCATACACCTGGTGAGTTTTGTAGTGAAGGCACCAAACTTCATACACATGGTGAGTTTTGTAGTGTAGGCACCAAACTTCATACACCTGGTGAGTTTTGTAGTAAGGCTCCAAACTTCATACACATGGTGAGTCTTTTTTTACTGTAGGGACTAAACTTCAAACACCTGGTGAGTTTTGAAGTGTAGGGACAAAACTTCATACACCTGGTGAGTTTTGTAGTGAAGGCACCAAACTTCATACACATGGTGAGTTTTGTAGTGTAGGCACCAAACTTCATACACCTGGTGAGTTTTGTACTGTAGGGACCAAACTTCATACACCTGGTGAGTTTTGTAGTAAGGCTCCAAACTTCATACACATGGTGAGTCTTTTTTTACTGTAGGGACTAAACTTCATACACCTGGTGAGTTTTGTAGTGTAGGCACCAAACTTCATACACATGGTGAGTTTTGAAGTGTAGGGACAAAACTTCATACACTTGGTGAGTTTTGTAGTGTAGGCACCAAACTTCATACACCTGGTGAGTTTTGAAGTGTAGGGACCAAACTTCATACACCTGGTGAGTTTTGTAGTGTAGGGACCAAACTTCATACACCTGGTGAGTTTCGTAGTGTAGGCACCAAACTTCATACACCTGGTGAGTTTTGTAGTGTAGGGACCAAACTTCATACACCTGGTGTGTTTTGTACTGTAATGACCAAACTTCATACACCTGGTGAGTTTTGTAGTGTAGGTAACCAAACTTCAGTGTAGCTTGCATTGTTTACATTCCAATCACCTGACTGAATATTCTATTTTCCCTGTTTTCTACAGGCGTCAGCCTCCCTTCCATAGGAGATGGCAAAGGTGTTCTGTCAACTGCTGTCCAAACCAACCACTCTGAGGAGGAAATCGGAACAACCTTACCCCAAGTGAGTGTTGTATTTTTTTACACAATGTAAATACTTAACAGTAGGAAACTGTGTACAAGCCTTGGGAAGAATAAGATCATAATGTTTCTTTTAACATTACTTTTCTTGAGATTGACCATATTTGTCGAAGGATCCACATAACAGGTGACTAATACATTTCCAAGACCAGTGAGACCAGTCTGTCAGGTTTGATCCACCCACGCTACAAAGGAGCCCTACTCTATTTGACAGCTGTGGGAGTAATGAGTAATTGTTTAGTGACACTTTCTTCCAAGAGACCAGAGACGGAATGGTCGATGTCAGGAAATTGTATCAGCTATTTTCCTATTTTCACCTTTTGAAGATGTCAATCCAGAGACCAGACTGTATATAAGGCTTGATCCACTCACACTGGGAAGGACCACTACTTTGTTTAAAATGACTAAGAGAATAATGAGTGATTGTATAGTGAAACGTCCTTCCCAGAGTCTGTATGGTTGACTTCAGGAAACTGTATCAGCTATTTTCTATCCTCTAACAGTTTGTTCTCTCCATCATGCACCCCAGCTGAAGTTTGGCACCAAACAAGTGGGGAAGACCACATCAGAGACCGTCGCCTTTAAACAACCGGGCGACAAGTCTAAAGTCCGCAGCACCAAGCGGCGCCAGAAGACTGACCGCAACGCGCTGAAGGACAAGAAGTCCCAAAAACGGCGCCGTGACCTCCCTGACCTCTCGTTACCTGGGAACTATAGAAGTCATTGTCAGTTATTGTAACTATACTTGTGTGTATGTTTGTATGTATGTATGTATGTATTTATGTGTCTATGTACTGTATTTATGTATCTGTGTATGCATGAATGACAATTTATTTCCGTGTCTTGCCCTTTTACACGCCCTGGGCCCATGATAGCTAATGAGACACTTTATTGATGTCACATATATCATTCAACAATATATTACAAGGACAGTGGTACAGATAAACAAAATCAATAAGTATCAAACAAAAAGGTAACAGAACAGACATCAAATCCTCGGTACGGATAATTACAGTCCATAATTCTTGAGCCCAGATTTTATAAAACCCCAAATATGCTTTATGTAAAGGAAACAAATTTTAAAGATCTTCCATATATAGCGGCTGCCATATTTCAGCTTTGTGAAACTGCATGTTTTGACGTAGACGGCTTGTCGTGTGCTAGCATGTTATTATTACTGTACACAGCACAGTATAGTGTTTAGTGTTTAGATACAGACCATGCTAAAAGACCAGAATAATAGATGATTTTCTGTACCTTATTTTACAGTCCCAGAAGGAATATTTAAACACAATAATGTTGTAAAGTCATCATGTTATAGGTCTCAGTATGAGTTTCTACTTCTTACTCTACAAGTCCAGATATGATGTTCAGACACATATTATGCTGGAAAGACAAAATTGTTACAATTTATTTCACCTTATTGTTTAGCACCAGTTAGAATGTTTAGCACCAAAATATGCTAGTGACAGAATGTTAAATAATCATTGTGATAGGTCCATGTTATTCTGAACACTACAACAGTTCCTACAGGTTTTACACATATCCCTACAGAGGTGTAACAGGCAGTGGACTAGTCTTCAGACTTGTACAGGAACTGGACACTCCCACCTCCACAGGTCCTACTGGAGACCATCTCATGTGGAAGTTTCTCCACACACCAGTCCTACTCAGTGTTACATGATACAGTCTGTCGTAGATGGCTCGCAAGAGATGATCTTACTCAAACTACACCAGACCACACAGTACAGTTCCACCACAGCTGGGGAGGGGAAGGGGATGTCAGGACCAACTCCACAGATAGGAGGCTCTCGTCTCTTACAGACTGTCCAACCTCTCCCACTGCACCATCGATCTGATATGTTTGCGCCGTGCAGTGAGAGATGGCTGCCCTGCGCCCGGTCTGCCAATCGGGATGTCGGGCCCCATCCTCACTTCACCCCACAACCATGTCAGGTTGTTGCAGTGGTGGGAGGGTGGACTAGTCTGTCAGGGACTTGTGTCTCCTGTCTGTGTGAGGGGGTCTTGTACTGAACTGGAACTAACCCAACTGTGGTGGAACTGGACTGTGTGGTCTGGTGTAGTTTGAGTGGGATCATCTCATGTGAGCCATCTATGACAGACTGTATCATGTCACACTGAGTAGGACTGGTGTGTGGAGAAACTTCCACATGAGATGGTCTCCAGTAGGACCTGTGGAGGTGGGAGTGTCCAGTTCCTGTACAAGTCTGAAGACTTGTCCACTGCCTGTTACACTACTGTAGGGATGTGTTTAAAACCTGTAGGATCTGTTAGAATTATTAGTTGTAGTTTATACACGTATATAGACATTTGATTGTAGTGTCCTTATTTCACAACATACTTTAATATATAGTTTTGTCATTTTTTAGAAAGCCTATAAGGGGATGAACTGAACTGATTATTTCTGGATTCATTTTACATGTGGACTGGATATATACTAAGCACAATGCTCTTAACTTTACAAGCTTTCTGCATCTCAATGATTGCTGCCAACTTGGAATGACTAATTTAACAATGTACCAAACTCTCAGGGTGACAGGGCTGCACAGAAACATTACCTTTAACATCATGCATCATAACAATATCCTAATTCTTTGTTACAAAATACTTTTGTATAATGTGGGTCCATCAGAACGGATTCTGAATGTTTTAATTGTAACAATGTAAAGAATATCTATTGTGTGTTAAGAAGTTCTATAATGTGGAACATACTGTTTGTACCTGGTATCTAGAAAAACACATTATGTGGTCATGTAAGTGTAATGTCCTTTCTGTCAAGAGATGTACTTCAGTAGCTAGTCTCAATATGTGTGGAATTCCCCATATTTTCCTGAATGTGTAAGTGTAAATGTTCTTTATTTCACAAGCTGTCTGATATCTCAAGGATTGTTTATGCAAACTTTGAATGGCCAAATAACATTCTAAAATCAACTAAACAACACTCAGCGTAACTTAACTGCACAGCAACACTACTTTTGACATAATGCTTAATCACAATGGCAATGCTTTTCACGAATTAGTTCATTACCAAATCATCTGTCATAATCTCAACCATTACTGGTTAGTTTCTGAATGATTTTATTTCTAATGATGTAATGGAATATATCAGTGCAATCTTTATTGTGTGTTGTGAAGTGGTTTTAATACTTATCCATTGTACTTGCTAAATGTATCAGTTTACATGTCTGTTCATGTCCTACACTGCCAATGAATATAGATATGTGGAATGTATTCTGGCTCAGTCTCTCTCATCTGTTTGACTTATTTAAGCCTATTGCTCTTGTCCCTGGTGCTGATACGTAAACAAGAACTGTGTTCCTGTCACAGGTACTGAATTACACACCAGGAACAGTTGTTATAAAGATGGCCCCTGTCCCTGCATAAGAGACCAACAAGATAAGTGATTCTGTCCCTGGTACTGAAAACATGTTAACACCACGTTCACCGGTGTGCCTGTCCGTATGACATACCAACAAGACTGGTGGCCCTGTCCATGGAACTAGTATGTTAACAACACGTTCACTGGTGTCCCTGTCCGTATGACACACAAACAAGACTGGTGGCCCTGTCCATGGTACTAGTATGTTAACAACACGTTCACTAGTATCCCTGTCCGTATGACACAGAAACCAGACTTGTGGTCCTGTCCATGGTGCTGAATAACATGTTAACAACACGTTCACTGGTATCCCTGTCCGTATGACACAGAAACAATACTTGTGGCCCTGTCCCTGGTGCTGAATAACATGTTAACAACACGCTCACTGGTATCCCTGTCCGTATGACACACCAACATTAACAAGAATGGTGCCCCTGTCCCTGAATGACACACCGACAATAATTGTGCCCCTTTCCCTGGTGCTGAATGACACACCAACAAGACTGGTGCCCCTGTTCCTCGTACTGAATGACACACCGACAAGACTGGTGCCTCTGTCCCTGGTGCTGCATGACACACCAACAAGACTGGTGCCCTTGCCCCTGGTTCTGAATGACACAACAAGATCAGTATCCTTGTCCTTGGTGCTGAATCATGCATCAACACCACCGGTGTCCCTGTCCCTTCACGACACACCAAAAGATAAGTATACCTGAGGCTAAATGATCATAAACTATGATGTTAACACTTTCACAATTTGACTTTTGGATCCTTGCTATGCTAGTCTCATAACTTTACATATGCTGTGGAACCTTTTTTTAAAATTCTAACTACAAGTTGCATCATTTAGCGCGCTTAGAAGTTCCAAGTTTGTCCAGATGAAGGATAGAGAAATGTTTTGTACATTATTGGCTCACCACATGGTGCCCATTGTGTTTAGGCATGTCGTAAGCTGGCATCTTGGTTTTGATTTTAGTAAGGAATTAATGGCATTGACGGAAAAAAAGATATATATACATGTACAAGAGCTTTCGGAAAAAATAGAATTCTGGCCAGAGTACAAAGTATCCCATGTTGTTAATGAATTTGCAATTTATTAATGAGACAAGATATAAATAAAAAAATCAACAACATCTTTACGCATATTTTACGGAGGTCTGAGTTTAAGGAACACTTGTTGGTAACAAAAACAAGCATGGATGGTTCGAGAACTGTCAGAGACAAAGCTATTAGCATAATCAGGAAACCTGGGCAATTGCTTCAAACGTAACTATGGTGAAATACGAAATATTCATCAGGACTGTCTTGCATATAGATAGCGTATAGCGTAACCCGCCGCCGACACATCTCAGTTTCCAAGATGATACCAGGCAGGGCGGTACGTTTGATACTGCTCGTCTCCAATCATCTACTTCTTGTGCTTTCGGCAGTTCCACAGTGCCCGGAAAACTGTCGAACCAGCGTATATGGTGGTTGGAAGTTGTTACTGATCTGCTACTGCCCGGATGTGAATCGGGAAGGTTTATCCTGCAGCTGGGTGAAGCATGGAGAAACGTACAGCTATCCTGTATGTCTCGACTCCATGCCCACTCACTTTCCAAACAACACTCGTTCGCTTTTCGTCACCCACCTCCGTTCTTCTGTGATATCACGGCGCTCTTTTGCAGACATTCAAAACTTCCATGTCTTGCACATCCAAAAATCAAACGTGTCTGTGATACGTTCAGGTGCGTTTGAAGGCCTATCATCGCTAGAAAGACTCCGCCTTGACGACAACCGCATTTCAAGTCTGGGTAGGTAAAAATAACCTGCCAGTGGGTAACATTTTCCTAGTTTAATCGTTGGCTCTTCAATTTTGATTGCTACGAATTAGAAATGTCATTCTTCAATGGTTAGTTGTACTGTATCGATCCCAAAGTAGAATAAAAAATATTACTTTATTGTACTAGTTTCTTAGAAATAAGAATCCGTGTTTTCTAAGTAAATACCAAGCTGAAATGAAAAGTAAACTCGTTAGCTATTTTTGCTGCATTTCTGCACCATGTTTCTTGAATGTGCGGACCGAAAACGTAGTTTTGAAATCATTTCCACTTGTGAATTCGACGTAAAGCATTACAGTACTGTGCACTTGAGTTTTCTATACAGGGCTCGAAATACTTTTTTTCTGCATACCTGCACTGGTGCAGGTAACGTTGAAAATTACCTGCACCAGACAAATTTTACCTGCACCACTCAGAATTTAGGAAGTATGGATCATACTAGAATTGTTTAGTAATCATTCTATATTTTCTTTTATACTTTATAGGTGGTAACAGTCAATGCAGCTAATAACAATCCATATACACCTACATCATAGACCATTTATATATAAAACCCAATACTTGGACCAGTGCAGGTTAGGTGCAGGTAGACACCAGAAGTACCTGCACAGCTCCAATTTTACCTGTACTAACCTACATATGCAGGAAGCATTTCAAGCCTTGCTATATATACACAGTGGTAGCATTCACGCGGCCCAACAATGTGACATGAGTCCATTAGTCTGAATGGAAGTTGTTGCCCGTGAACATGTGATCAATGTACGTGCCTTGAATATTGAAAAGAATCAACGAGTTGCATCATCTAATCTCCTCATCTATTACTTTGACAGTGCACCAGTTGGCATGTTGTGAAGTGATGTTTGGTTTAGGGTTATCTTTTTTTTAGCAAATCACAGGACCTGCAGACGTCAATTTCTTACAGTTTCCCCCAAAATGTCCAGGTTTTCACCATTGTGATGTACGAAAATATACTTACAAAAAGGTGACTGACCTTTGTATGTGGTTCACTCATTTTATGATGTAAAAAGTGTCACCTGGAAGGAATGGTGAAAATGTGAAGGATTGTGATCAACACGTTCCTGGCTATGATTGCTGACAACTCTTTTTGTCATTTTCAGGAACCGATACTTTCCTTGGGCTTAAGAAACTACAACAGCTGTACCTTACAAAGAACGAGATTTCCGTCATCTCCGAGAGCGCATTCCGTGGCCTGCCACTCCTGACCTATCTAATGTTGTCTAAGAATCAGCTGACGTCTGTACCAGTTCAGGCACTCCTGCAGCTTGACTCTTTGACTCTTGCAACCTTACGCATAAATCAACTCACTGCCATAAGTAGCGATGTCATGCAGCTGAAACAAAACAAGCGCTCGGTTCTAATGCTACAGGGCAACAAGTTCAAGTGCGACAAGAATCTAGCATGGTTCGTCTGCAATCTGCCGCGGCTGGAACACATTTCAGCCGCCGACTCACTGCAGTGCGACTCACCACCTGCACTCCGCGGTGCACGACTCGGCACGTTAGGGAAAGATGTCTGCCAGAACAACACAAACATGGACCCCACAAAGATGACTTACACAGACAACATGTCAGTCTCTGAGCGTACGACGGCGATGGAACCTGTCTTCAATCATTCTTAGTGGAGACCCAATCATCGAGTATGGCAACTGGATCCAAACTGTTGCCATGATCAGCGCAGTCGTCGTACCGCTTCTAGTTGTGTCGGTATCAACTGTTGTTCTCATCATCTGCAAGCGGTACGGTCACTGTGACCGAGACATAGCAACTGGAACAGATCAGGAAGGGGCAGGACGTAATGAAATCAAGCCGTACGCGGCAGTCTACATTGACTCAACTGAATTACGAGCATGTGACAGAAACGTAGTCACAGCCAGACGTCCACTCCCTGCGTCAGAAGATAACCGTCCCATTCAGCCATACGCCGTACGTTATGGTGACACACCGGAGGACACTGAGACAATATCGCCGTATGCAGTTGCCTACAACAACGACCAGGACAATCCGTATGTAATCCAGCCGTACGCAGTTACCTACGCCGATAACTCTCAATCTACGGGGGGCCAGACAGAGGCAGGCAGTAGCGTCCTGGATAACATCACTGACAGAGAGAAAACTAAGGTCAAACAACCAGTCTCCCAATCCGAGGGACAGTCGGCGCCACTTCCAAAAGTTTCAGAACTAGTGCCATGTTATGAAAATGCACCCGAGAGGCATAGCGGGGGTCCCAACAGTCCCGATGACGGAAATTCTGTTCCAACGGGAAGCGATACGCTATACAGGAATGACTCGCACAATGGCGGTGCAGAGAGTAACGGTGCAGAAAATGACGATGCACCTCAAGTCCTTTACAACACGACACAAGATGACGGACAGTCTGGTGCAGAAAATAACGATGTACCCCAAGTCCTTTACAACACGACACAGGATGACGGACAGCCTGGTGCAGAAAATAACGATGCACCTCACACCCTGTACAACACGACGCAAGATGACCGACAGCCTGGTGCAGAAGATAACGTTGCATCTCACGTCCTGTACAACACGACCCATGATGAAGGACAATCTGAATAATACGACGATGCCAATTATCATGGGCGGCTAGTGCTGATGGCCATGCAGGGACAACCTTAATTCGAAAACGACGATGCCATGGCTGTGCAGAAAGTCACGGCACATTTCACGTATTGCACAACATACTAGTAACTCTTGATTATCGCCAGTCTCTTGGAAACAGCAAATCTCAGGCCCTGCACAATGCGACTTATGGCCGTTGACAAATGACTGTGCATTTCACATCCCATGCGATATGACTCATGATGCCTCACGACAATGAGGCATCTCTCGCTATGTACATTTCGACTCATGACCGTTGGTCAGCCCGGTGCACAAAAGAACCGATGAGATGCACCTTGTGCTGTGCATAACACGACTGGCACTAATGACCATGGACAACCTTGTCTCGATAATCTCACGCTGCAAAATATGACTAGTGACCGTGGCCAGCCTTAAATAATGCAGAAGATGACATTCCATGCCTTGCACTCGTGATAATGGACAGCCTAGTGTAAAAATAACAACACTACAAAGGTTTTAAAAATAACACTACTGAATATACCTAATTTGTCTTCATCAGCAACATATTTTCCTTACGATGTGTTTTGAATTGTGTTTACTTTATTGTTGAGTGTCTTTAACACTGTAGTTTTTGTGGTGGTATAAAAGTTTACAACTTGACTTCACTATAATTGTCCATTTTTCTGGGGGCGAGTAGCAAACCTTCACGTGGTGCCCTCGGCCCCGAAATGCCAGGCCTGAAGATTGTCAGCTTCAACACTGAAGGTCTTTCACATACGAAAGCCGAGTCCGTCTTTCTGTAGTATAAAAATGTAAAAGATTGAAAAAAGAACTACAAAGTGTCAAGAACTACAAGAAACGTAGTTGTTAAGTGTGTTTGATAAAATGAATAATATAACGACTTTTCAGGAGTAGCTGGAAACGCCTCTGAGATCGTTAAGCATCAATGTTCTTCATGTGGAGTTTATATCCTGAAAAAAGTTCAAATTATTAACATTATTAGAGAGTAAAATTAAGCCTGTGTTCTTGTATTCTATTGCTTTGTTGTCCATTTCATAATAGGAAGACAATTTCGTGCAGGCGTGAAATTTGTGACACTTATCATGTAAGTATAATAGTAATGAGGAGCTTTGGTTTCTAGTTAGTAATTCACGCCAATTGTGAAGTAGTAGCAAAGTAGCATTCGCCGGCTTGCGTCTTTTGGTTTTAGTTTTATAATAGTATGAACGATGTAGTCATCAGCGTGTAATATATGATATACCATGTATAATAGAAAAAAAAGGTATTTGACTAACTGCAAATTATTGGACAGGGCCTGCAACAGTACGAAAGTTGTTTTTGTCAGCTTGCAATCTATGGTGTACATTGTGATTTATGCATATTATGTGATGTCCAACAAAATTACATTCGAATGATAAAGCATTGACAAAGTTGGTCATTTCTAAGTCACCTATTGGAAACTTGAATAGACGTTGTTGTAATCGTTGCCTCCGCAATGTAATTGTTATTTCTGCGATGTAATTGTTGTATCCGCAATGTAATTGCTGGTCTTCGCTTCTAGATAACCAATTGTGGCAATCAATATTGTTTGAAATAAATGTTTTATTAAATCTGTGTGGGCTGCAGACACAAAATTAAAGTTAGATTGTGTTGCTCCTGTTATTTCCATAAAAGGACACATACATTGTACGGATGCTGAAGGTGAATATTTATGTGCTTCAGAAGGAGCAAATAATTATTGCGGGGGCGTCAACAGTAGGGCACCTCACATGCGTATATGTGCGTTCATATCAGTGATTCTCTGACAAGCAGTATCCAATCCCTGAGAGAACCACCCTTGTAAAGAGACCCAGAAATGAACTATGGGGCCTATAACCCAAGTATTTCGAGGTCTTCTATAGACAAACCTATTAAATACGAAAGTAATCCAATCAGGCGTTCTCCTAGACATTTCGTCGCAAACACACAACAGTCACTACAAAACCTCGTAAAATATGCCAAACATGGCCCCTGGATGCTGGTGTCCGGGCCAGCGATCAGTGCTTCTCGCTAGCGCTGCTTCGGCATTGTCTAGCCGTCAGCCAATCAACTTCTCTCCCTCTGGTTATTGGAGGTAAATGTTACAACAAATCAAATCGCCGATGTACCGTATGACTTTCCCTCAAACAAGAGGATGGGATAGCTTATTGGCTAACGGCTAACCAGCGCTGACATAGAGAAAGGGACCTGAACGGATGGCCTGCATGACCGTATGTACCAATGGGATGGAATCAGAATTGAACAGCTAAACATTAAACAGATTACAGAGTGGATATGTTATTAACAAACGGTGCATACATGAGCTATGTGTATTTACTTGGGAATGTTACGTAATGTGAATGCAATATTACGTAATACCGACCCTCATAGTTACCGCCATCAACTATCCATCCATGGAAGTAATATTTTCGCTTGCGTATGTCAGACATTCAAAAAAAAGACACAAGAACGGCTGACCGCTTTCATACTTGGTGTGTTGATAGGGTGTAACAAAAACAGGAATTGATGTTGGGCCCCCTAGCGGCTCTCTTGGTGCTGCAGCGGAGCTGCCAATCACGATATCTCGTGTTCATAACAAGCCATGGTAACGACGTCTTTTGGCTGTTCAATAGATTTTGTGATTGAGAAGAAGTGGCATAAGTTCAGGAGTACTAGCGGCTATGAAATTCAAGGGCATTTTTGTAAAAAAAAATCCAAAGAGGATAACTCAAGTAGTAACGTATTTTCATGATTTCTGGTATTAATTGTAGAACGTGCAAAGAATATTGTCCGACTCTATCAATTGTTTTAGTATTACTTTAAACATAACAAGGCTTATTATGGAGAGTGTATTAGCAGAGTACCTACCATAATTAATCGGCTGCATGGAAGTGCGTATATAGCGTCAAAGTGATTAAAGTCTATTCATAAACAAGGCCACAGAACCACTAAGATATCCCATGGCAAATTATTTGGCCAAATTCTTTTCTTTTTTTCATCTAGCTTACACGTCTGCTTGAAGACAAAAAATCATGACCTGTTCTGGCGCAGGCAAACAAATATACAACATGACAGGAAAAATAACGCAGGTTTTGCTGTGGCAGACCTGTACATGTCATCAACAGCACACATATGGCAGGTGGCAGCCAGTCGGTGTCTTAGAAATTAGGTTGATTTCTGGCTTTCAATGGAATATCACATTTTCTTCATTTATCATGTAAATGAAGCCGAGATTTTGATACCGTACATTTCAGAATTTCAATCATCACCTAACGCATATACATACTAAAGATAAAGCAGATCCACCAGCATCTGTTTGATTTATTCTCTTCCGAAAAAACAAAATCACCCACTGCAGTTCAGAAATAAGCCAAACTTACACAACTTACTCCCTGCCCAAAGACGTATCCACTACTAAAAAATCATGAACCTGGCACTTAAGAAAGTCTTTACCACCAATTTTGAACCTCCGCTGCAATACCATAACATTCCTCTAGGAGGCCCATTATCAAACTTGACTTTTATTTTCCTAACCCCCACATAACTACCAAAAATCATACAAAACGGTCCACAACGTCCCATCTTGTACGCAAACACGGACACAAACACATTCGCCTCGCTTCAGTGCCGACGGAAAGGGCGAGGAGGCCCATTATCGAACGTGACCTTCATTTTCCCAACCCCCACATAACTACCAAAAATCATGCAAAAAATCTAAAAACGTCTCGAGTTATCTTGTACGCAAACACGCACACAAACACATTCGCCTCGATGCAGTGCCGTTTTCGAACAGGACCTTCCTTTCTGCAACCGCTACTCAAATACCAAATACCAGGAATGTCCATCCACAGCTACTCTAGTTATATGCTGTTGACCTACATATAGAGACTATCTACTCAAAACATAACCTTGCCATTCTGGCGAAGGTTAATATAGCTTAAAGGAACACGTTGGGAAAAAACGATTAAGTCTGCAACTCCCATGTAAACATTGTAAATAAGTATTAACTGGTAAGCTCCGTCCAGATTGCATACTGGTGAACACTGCAATGAGTTGACCACTGGAATCCGTTTTCGGATTGCTCTTGTTCTTGGCAAGTTATTCAAGTTCAAAGTTATTAGTCCCTGTAACCGCGACCAAAAATGTGTATTTTTGAAAAGTGTCAGAAATAGGCAAACTATGGTATCGTTGGAAAGGTCTCTTGGTGGGGACTTATACACTTCAATCCGTTTTCGGATTGCTCTTTTTATAAGCGAGATATTCCCGTTTAAAGTTAAGTCCCTGTAACCGCGACCAAAAATATGGATTTTTGAAAAGTGTCAGTAACAGGCAAACTATGGTATCATTGAAAAGGTCTCTGCGAGGGAGTTGAATACTGAAACCCGTTTTCGGATTGCTCTTGTTCTTGCCGGTTATTCGCGTTTAAAGTTACGTCGACCAAATATGTGGATTTTTAAAAAGTGTCAGAAATAAGCAAACTATGGTATCATTGGAAAGGTTTCTTGGTCGGAACTTGCACATTGCATTCCGTTTTCGGATTGTGCTTGTTTTGGCGAGTTATTCATGTTTAAAGTTAAGTCCCTGTAACCGCGACCAAAAATGTGGATTTTCAAAAAAATGTGTCGGAAATGGGCAAACTATGGTATTGTTGGAAAGGTCTCTGCCATCCGTTTTTTGATAGCTCTTGTTGTTGGCGAGTTATTCGCGTTTATAGCTAAGCAACGATAACAGTAACTCAAAATGTTGATTTTTGACAAGTGTCCGAAAAAGGCAAACTATGGTATCCATCCAAACCAAGTTTCGTGAAAATCGCCCAGCTAGATTTTGACTTATGCTGCCAAAAACAAACCGCAAAAAACATACCAAGCTCGCTGCAGTACCGTAGGAAAACGCCAGGTAAACCGTTTTCAAACTTGGCATTCCTTTCAACAACTGCTACACACCTACCAAAAATCACAAAGTTCCATCCACAATTTCTCGAGTTATATGCTGTTGACCTACATACAGACCCAAGTCAGCAATCTCATACTCTTCTTGGCGAAGAGAAAAATGTTGATTTTTAAAAAGTGTCCGAAATTGGCAAACTATGGTATCGTTGGAAAGGTCTCTTTGTGGGGAGTTAAACACT
>NC_049991.1:9294112-9297551 GCF_000003815.2 Branchiostoma floridae | reverse complement strand
AAAAGTGTCCGAAATTGGCAAACTATGGTATCTTGGAAAGGTCTCTTTGTGGGGAGTTAAACACTGCAATCCGTTTTTGATAGCTCTTGTTGTTGGCGAGTTATTCGCGTTTATAGCTAAGCACCGATAACAGTACCAAAAAATGTTGATTATTCAAAATTGTCAGAAATTGGCAAACTATGGTATCATTGGAAAGGTCTGTTTGTGGGGAGTTGAACACTGCCATCCGTTTTTTGATAGCTCTTGTTGTTGGCGAGTTATTCGCGTTTATAGCTAAGCACCGATAACAGTAACCAAAAATGTTGATTTTTCAAAAGTGTCCGAAATAGGCAAACTATGGTATCAATAGAAAGGTCTCTTTGTGGGGAATTGAACACTGCAATCCGTTTTTTGATAGATCTTGTTGTTGGCGAGTTATTCGCGTTTATTATAAGCTAAGCACCGATGACAGTAACCAAAACTGTTGATTTTTAAAAAGTGTCCGAAATAGGCAAACTATGGTATCATTGGAAAGGTCTCTTTGAGGGGAGTTGAACACTACAATCCGCTTTTTGATAGCTCTTGTTGTTGGCGAGTTATTCCCGTTCTTAGCTAAGTCCCCCTAACCGCGACCCAAAATATTGATTTTTAAAAAGGGTCCGGAATTGGCAAACTATTGTATCATTCGAAAGGTCTCTTTGTGGTGAGTTGAACACTGCAATCCGTTTTTTGATAGCTCTTGTTATAGGCGAGTTATTTGCGTTTAAAGTTAACCACATCTAACCTAAACTTAAAATGTTGATTTTTAGACAGTGTCAGAAATTGGCAAACTATGGTATCATTAGAAAGGTCTCTTTGTGGGGAGTTGAACACTGCAATCCGTTTTTTGATAGCTCTTGTTGTTGGCGAATTATTCCCGTTCTTAGCTAAGTCCCCCTTACCGCGACCCAAAATGTTGATTTTTAAAAAGTGTAACAAAAAATGTCGATTTTTGAAAAGTGTCCGAAATAGGCAAACTATGGTATCATTAGAAAGGTCTCTTTGTGGGGAGTTGAACACTGCAACCCGTTTTTGGATAGCTCTTGTAATAGGCGACTTATTCGCGTTAAAAGTTAACCACATCTAACCTCAACTTAAAATGTTGATTTTTTAAAAGTGTCAGAAATTGGCAAACTATGGTATCATCAGAAAGTTCTCTTTATGGGAAGTTGAACACTGCAATCCGTTTTTTGATAGCTCTTGATGTTGGCGAGTTATTCCGGTTCTTAGCTAAGTCCCCCTAACCGCGACCCAAAATGTTGATTTTTCAAAAGTGTCCGAAATAGGCAAACTATGGTATCATTAGAAAGGTCTCTTTGTGGGGAGTTGAACACTGCAATCCGTTTTTTGATAGCTCTTGTTGTTGGCGAGTTATTCGCGTTTAAAGTTAACCACATCTAACCTCAACTTAAAATGTTGATTTTTCAAAAGTGTCGAAAATAGGCAAACTATGGTATCATTAGAAAGGTCTCTTTGTGGGGAGTTGAACACTGCAATCCGTTTTTTGATAGCTCTTGTTGTTGGCGAGTTATTCGCGTTTAAAGTTAACCACATCTAACCTCAACTTAAAATGTTGATTTTTCAA
The DNA here is from genome assembly GCF_000003815.2 of Branchiostoma floridae. Classification (NCBI taxonomy): domain Eukaryota; kingdom Metazoa; phylum Chordata; class Leptocardii; order Amphioxiformes; family Branchiostomatidae; genus Branchiostoma; species Branchiostoma floridae. The sequence continues at coordinate 9,295,948 of NC_049991.1, read as the reverse complement.
AAGTGTCCGAAATTGGCAAACTATGGTATCATTAGAAAGGTCTCTTTGTGGGGAGTTGAACACTGCAATCCGTTTTTTGATAGCTCTTGTTGTTGGCGAATTATTCCCGTTCTTAGCTAAGTCCCCCTTACCGCGACCCAAAATGTTGATTTTTAAAAAGTGTAACAAAAAATGTCGATTTTTGAAAAGTGTCCGAAATAGGCAAACTATGGTATCATTAGAAAGGTCTCTTTGTGGGGAGTTGAACACTGCAACCCGTTTTTGGATAGCTCTTGTAATAGGCGACTTATTCGCGTTTAAAGTTAACCACATCTAACCTCAACTTAAAATGTTGATTTTTTAAAAGTGTCAGAAATTGGCAAACTATGGTATCATCAGAAAGGTCTCTTTATGGGAAGTTGAACACTGCAATCCGTTTTTTGATAGCTCTTGATGTTGGCGAGTTATTCCGGTTCTTAGCTAAGTCCCCCTAACCGCGACCCAAAATGTTGATTTTTCAAAAGTGTCCGAAATAGGCAAACTATGGTATCATTAGAAAGGTCTCTTTGTGGGGAGTTGAACACTGCAATTCGTTTTTTGATAGCTCTTGATGTTGACGAGTTATTCCCGTTCTTAGCTAAGTCCCCCTAACCGCGACCCAAAATGTTGATTTTTCAAAAGTGTCCGAAATAGGCAAACTATGGTATCATTAGAAAGGTCTCTTTGTGGGGAGTTGAACACTGCAATCCGTTTTTTGATAGCTCTTGTTGTTGGCGAGTTATTCGCGTTTAAAGTTAACCACATCTAACCTCAACTTAAAATGTTGATTTTTCAAAAGTGTCGAAAATAGGCAAACTATGGTATCATTAGAAAGGTCTCTTTGTGGGGAGTTGAACACTGCAATCCGTTTTTTGATAGCTCTTGTTGTTGGCGAGTTATTCGCGTTTAAAGTTAACCACATCTAACCTCAACTTAAAATGTTGATTTTTCAAAAGTGTCCGAAATTGGCAAACTATGGTATCATTAGAAAGGTCTCTTTGTGGGGAGTTGAACACTGCAATTCGTTTTTTGATAGCTCTTGATGTTGACGAGTTATTCCCGTTCTTAGCTAAGTCCCCCTAACCGCGACCCAAAATGTTGATTTTTCAAAAGTGTCCGAAATAGGCAAAGTATGGTATCATTGGAAAGGTCTGTTTGTGGGGAGTTGAACACTGCAATCCCGTTTTTTGATAGCTCTTGCTGTTGGCGAGTTATTCGCGTTTATAGCTAAGCACCCCTAACCGCAACCAAAAATGTTGATTTTTCAAAAGTGTCGAAAATAGGCAAACTATGGTATCATTAGAAAGGTCTCTTTGTGGGGAGTTGAACACTGCAATCCGTTTTTTGATAGCTCTTGTTGTTGGCGAGTTATTCGCGTTTAAAGTTAACCACATCTAACCTCAACTTAAAATGTTGATTTTTCAAAAGTGTCCGAAATTGGCAAACTATGGTATCATTAGAAAGGTCTCTTTGTGGGGAGTTGAACACTGCAATCCGTTTTTTGATAGCTCTTGTTGTTGGCGAATTATTCCCGTTCTTAGCTAAGTCCCCCTTACCGCGACCCAAAATGTTGATTTTTAAAAAGTGTAACAAAAAATGTCGATTTTTGAAAAGTGTCCGAAATAGGCAAACTATGGTATCATTAGAAAGGTCTCTTTGTGGGGAGTTGAACACTGCAACCCGTTTTTGGATAGCTCTTGTAATAGGCGACTTATTCGCGTTTAAAGTTAACCACATCTAACCTCAACTTAAAATGTTGATTTTTTAAAAGTGTCAGAAATTGGCAAACTATGCATCAGAAAGTCTCTTTATGGGGTA
>NC_049991.1:9291940-9293601 GCF_000003815.2 Branchiostoma floridae | reverse complement strand
ATCTTGGTACAGAGTGGTAATCTGCAAACCGTTTTGAAATCGGGTGCTTACTTGCCGAGATATAACTTAAGCACTAACCGCTAGGGTTAGGGTAAGGGTTAGGGTAGTGCTAAGAGGCAACATTGCTAAGAGTGTATTCTAGGCGGTCAACCTTGGTATCATTTCAAAGGTATGTTAGTGCAGATTTGTAATCTACAAATCGTTTTGAAATCGGGTGCTTACTTGCCGAGATATGACTTAAGCACTAACCGCTAGAGTTAGGGTTAGGGTTAGGGTAGTGCTTAGAGGCAACATTGCCAAGAGTGTATTCCATATATAGGCGGTCAAACTTGTTGTCATTACAACGGTATGTTGGTGTAGATTTGTTATCTGCAAACCGTTTTGAAATCGGGTGCTTACTTGTCTAGATATGACTTAAGCACTAAGCGCTAGGGTTAGGGTTAGGGTTAGGGTTAGGGTAGTGCTTAGAGGCAACATTGCTAAGAGTGTACTCTAGGCGGTCAAACTTGGTATCATCAGAAAGGTATGTTGGTACATATTTGTAATCTGCAAACCGTTTTGAAATCGGGTGCTTACTTGTCGAGATATGACTTAAGCACTAACCGCTAGAGTTAGGGTAGTGCTTAGAGGCAACATTGCTAAGAGTGTATTATAGCCGGTCAAACTTGGTATCATTACAAAGGTATGTTGGTACAGATTGGAAAGGTCATTAGGTGGGGACCTGAATGTTGCAATCCGTTTTCGGATTGCTCTTTTTGTTGTCGAGTTATTCGCGCTTAAAGTTAACCACATCTAACCTCAACGTAAAATGTTGATTTTTAAAAAGTGTCCGAAATAGCCAAACTATGGTATCATTGGAAAGGTCTCTTTGTGGGGAGTTGAACACTACAATCCGTTTTTTCATAGCTCTTGTTGTCGGCGAGTTATTCCCGTTCTTAGCTAAATCCTCCTAACCGCGACCCAAAATGTTGATTTTTAAAAAGTGTCCGAAATAGGCAAACTATGGTATCATTAGAAAGGTCTCTTTGTGGGGAGTTGAATGCTGCAATCCGTTTTTGATAGCTCTTGTTGTTGGCCAGTTATTCCCGTTCTTAGCTAAGTCCCCCTAACCGCGACCCAAAATGTTGATTTTTAAAAAGTGTCCGAAATAGGCAAACTATGGTATCATTAGAAAGGTCTCTTTGTGGGGAGTTGAATGCTGCAATCCGTTTTTTGATAGCTCTTGTTGTTGGCGAGTTATTCCCGTTCTTAGCTAAGTCCCCCTAACCGCGACCCAAAATGTTGATTTTTAAAAAGTGTCCGAAATAGGCAAACTATGGTATCATTAGAAAGGTCTCTTTGTGGGGAGTTGAATGCTGCAAGTCGTTTTCGGATTGCTCTTTTTGTTGTCGAGTTATTTGCGTTTAAAGTTAACCACATCTAACCTCAACATAAACTGTTGATTTTTAAAAAGTGTTAGAAATTGGCAAACTATGGTATCATTGGAAAGGTCTCTTTGTGGGGAGTTGAACACTACAATCCGTTTTTTGATAGCTCTTGTTGTTGTCGAGTTATTACCGTTCTTAGCTAAGTCCTCCTAACCGCGACCCAAAATGTTGATTTTTAAAAAGGTGTCGCGAAATAGGCCCAAACTAGTGGTATCATTAGAAAGGTCTCTTGGG
>NC_049991.1:9287134-9291021 GCF_000003815.2 Branchiostoma floridae | reverse complement strand
GAAGCAGAAACACTGTCACAAAAACCGTCACGTTATATAGGTTTTTGAAATGGGATATATTCCTTATTTTACATGTTGTTTGTACCTGCAATTAGCCCTCGGGCAAGAACTTGCAATAAACATATCAATTATATATTTTTAAAAGCAGTCAAATCAAATTCGTATATGTTTTGAGAATGCGATATGTTTTTTTTTTAAAGCAGTCAAATTAAATACACATATGTTTTGAAAATGGACATATCTTTTGAAAACAATATGCAGTTTAAAATCGCAAGTTAATGAAAAAAAAACTTCCCCATATTCAAATTAAATTAGACCTCGGTTTTATGGTGTGGTAACTTCCAAACAGAGGTCGATTTAAAAGTGGTGGATTTAAAGTTGGTCGATTTAAAGTTGGTCGATATCAAAGTGGTTTATTTGTCATACGTCGCATTCTACCTATTGTGGGACTTCTGCTATGATCTGATCAAATAACAGATCTAAACAGATACTTGATAACAAATGCCAGTTTTTTTTAGTTTAAGAAATAGTAACTAACGTTTTTTTTGTCGGCAAATATTTAGTGATTATCTTAACTATGCTGCTTTTTGACAATAATTCCTGCTTTCTAGTAGCCTGGGTACCATCCGGATAGTAGTTCGCTCCTATGTTCGCTTCTGAGAAGCGAATGTATATAGTGTATAATGAATGTCAGAGCTAGAAGCGACTGTATATAGTAAATAATGAACGCCAGAGCGAACTACTTTCCGGATGGTACCCAGGCTAGCTTTCTAGCATCCTGCATAGCCAAGTAGCTGAACAATGCATGACGGGATAATTCGGCAGACGGCGTCAACATGAATGTATTAAACAATTCTTTGTAAGAAAATTGTGAAGCAATTTCTTCAACCTTTCAATGTATTAGAACAAAATTCAAATAACTGTGTAACAGTTAAATGTGTTGTCTGTTTGTTTTTGTGGTGAATATTCAATTACAACCGCAGCTAAGGAATCACGGCTGTAACGAGGCCAGTGAACTCTCACGAACATGCAAATGAGGTATCTCTCATGAACATGCAAATGACGTATTACAATTCTCAATATTTCCTATCACTCTGGCTCTTCTGGCCATTCTCTGTCATTCTGCCTATTCTCTCTTGCTCTGGCAATTCTGGCTTTTTTTTATTACTCTGACCATTCTGCCCATTCTCTATCACTCTGGCCATTATGACTATGCTCTATCACTCTGCCCATTTAGAATGGCCAGAGAATGGTCAGAATGGCCAGCTGCAGAGTGACAGAATGGTCAGAATGGCCAGAGTGATAGGGAATATTGAGAATGGCAAGATCTAGAGTGACAAAAAATATTCAGAATGGCCAGAGTGATACAGAATGGCTAGAGTGACAGAGAATATTCAGAATGGCCAGAGTGACAGAGAAAGGTCAAATTGACTTAGTGATAGAGAAGGTTCAAAATAGCCGGTTATAGATCTGGTAAATGTTTAGGATGGCCAGAAGGATAGTTCCTCCTAAAGTATTACTGTTGAAGTGTTACAGTAATGACGTATGCAATACATATGCATGCACATGAAAGGTATCTATACAGTCATGACTACGGCTGGGTACCGGTACGGTGTATGGGTACAAAACCGGTTTTTCTTAATGAACCGGTCCGGAAAAAACGGACCTGAAAAAAGAATTGGTGGACCGGATGTTGGACCTATTGGAAATTGAACAGATTATATGAACACGCATCCACACGTTTTGGGCTTACCGACCGGGGGAAATAACAAGAGCGAACTAGGGTAGAGTCTATAGCCATTTCTACCAAGTTTTGCAGTCAATCGTTCAAAGGCAGTTTTTAATAGCTTTGCAGGATTTCAAAACGCCAGTGGGAGTCAAATATTTCACAAAAAAAGATTTCTTTGTAACGAAATTGACCGTTGTTTTGAGTATCGTCCATTCACAAGTTTTCACGTACTGGATCAGGTTCAGGTTTAGGTCCGGACCTGGACCTGATCCTCTGGACCTGGACCGGACCTAAAACTTCTGTACCGATACCCACCCCTAGCCATGACATAATACGTCATTTGCATGTTCGTGAGAGTTCACTGGCCCCGTTACGGTCTCGGACCGGAGTTTCTTCCTGATTTCGTAGCAAGTCTGACACCCTCGCCCGAAAGGACTGTGACTTCCAAAAAGAACATGGGCCAAAATTTTTCATTACTCTGATGGAAAGTGGTGTAATGCATCTTCGTGATTTACTCATTGAATGATTTCTATTGCTAATCTATTTTGGGTAAATCATGACGAAAAAACTAACTTTTTGAAAAAAAATGGGTTATTTTTACGCATTTTCTAAACACGGCTGCGCGAAAAAAAACGAATTTTCCCAGGGAAACCGCCTACAACCCAATAAAGTTCATTACTTCATATATCTGAAAAATGAAAATGAAAAAAATTCCATGTTATAAATTTTCCGCAATCTACGATGACCCCAACCCACCCATTGCGCACATAGAACGCACGATCCGGTTCATCAGGCGAAAAGGTCACATTGCCTATAGCACAAAATAGTACTACAGTCAAACCTGTCTATAGCGGCCACTCAAGGGACCGGACAAATTTGGCCACTATAGACAGGTGGCCCCTGTATAGAGGTGGCAACTTGTAGATAAAATACCCAAGGGACCGACAAAAAGTGGCCACTATGGACAGGTGGCCCCTCTGTAGAGGTGGCCCCTAATACAGGTTTGACTGTAGTACCACAATGTCTTCGCTGCACGATCAACATTACGTCACCAATAACCAACAGGCTTTTCAGAAATTAGAAAGATTCACACAGCTATAACGATTTTATGGAAATCGGGACCAAAACATAGGAAACCAAACCGCACTTCCGGCCTATTACTACATCATTCTCCGGTCAGATTTGAACTCCGACCCGGAACCTTGAAGCCCACGTATCATTAGAAAGGTCTCTTTGTGGGGAGTTGAACACTACAATCCGTTTTTTGATAGCTCTTGTTATAGGCGAGTTATTCGCGTTTATAGCTAAGTCCCCCTAACCGCGACTCAAAATGTTGATTTTTAAAAAGTGTCAGAAATTGGCAAACTATGGTATCATTAGAAAGGTCTCTTTGTGGGGAGTTGAACACTACAATCCGTTTTTTGATAGCTCTTGTTATAGGCGAGTTATTCGCGTTTAAAGTTAACCACATCTAACCTCAACTTAAAATGTTGATTTTTAAAAAGTGTCAGAAATTGGCAAACTATGGTATCATTGGAAAGGTCTCTTTGTGGGGAGTTGAACACTACAATCCGTTTTTTGATAGCTCTTGTTATAGGCGAGTTATTCGCGTTTATAGCTAAGTCCCCCTAACCGCGACCCAAAATGTTGATTTTTAAAAAGTGTCCGAAATAGGCAAACTATGGTATCATTAGAAAGGTCTCTTTGTGGGGAGTTGAACACTGCAATCCGTTTTTTGATAACTCTTGTTATAGGCGAGTTATTCGCGTTTATAGCTAAGTCCCCCTAACCGCGGACCAAAATGTTGATTTTTAAAAAGTGTCAGAAATTGGCAAACTATGGTATCATTAGAAAGGTCTCTTTGTGGGGAGTTGAACACTACAATCCGTTTTTTGATAGCTCTTGTTATAGGCGAGTTATCCGCGTTTATAGCTAAGTCCCCCTAACCGCGACCCAAAATGTTGATTTTTAAAAAGTGTCCGAAATAGGCAAACTATGGTATCATTAGAAAGGTCTCTTTGTGGGGAGTTGAACACTGCAATCCGTTTTTTGATAACTCTTGTTATAGGCGAGTAATTCGCGTTTAAAGTTAACCACATCTAACCTCAACTTAAAATGTTGATTTTTAAAAGAGTGTCAGAAATTGGCAAACTATGTA
>NC_049991.1:9283380-9286871 GCF_000003815.2 Branchiostoma floridae | reverse complement strand
CTCTTGTTATAGGCGAGTTATTCACGTTTATAGCTAAGTCCCCCTAACCGCGACCGAAAATGTTGATTTTTAAAAAGTGTCAGAAATTGGCAAACTATGGTATTATTAGAAATGTCTCTTTGTGGGGAGTTGAATACTGCAATCCGTGTTTTGATAGCTCTTGTTACAGGCGAGTTATTCGCGTTTAAATTTAACCACATCTAACCTCAACTTAAAATGTTGATTTTTAAAAAGTGTCCGAAATTGGCAAACTATGGTATCATTAGAAAGGTCTCTTTGTGGGGAGTTGAACACTGAAATCAGTTTTTTGATAGCTCTTGTTATTGGCGAGTTATTCGCGTTTATAGCTAACCGCGACCCACAATGTACATTTTAAAAAAGTGTCGGAAATACGCAAACTATGGTATCATTAGAAAGGTCTCTTTGTAATGAGTTGAAAACTGCAATCCGTTTTTTGATAGCTCTTGTTATAGGAGAGTTATTCGCGTTTATAGCTAAGTCCCCCTAACCGCGACCCAAAATGTTGATTTTTAAAAAGTGTCCAAAATAGGCAAATTATGGTATCATTGGGAAGGTCTCTTTGTGGGAAGTTGAACACTGCAATCCGTTTTTTGATAGCTCTTGTTATAGGCGAGTTATTCGCGTTCAAAGTTAAGCTCATCTAACCTCAACTTAAAATGTGGATTTTTGAAAAGTGTCCCAAATAGGCAAACTATGGTATCATTAGAAAGGTCTCTTGGTGGGGAGTTGAACACTGCAATCCGTTTTTTGATAGCTCTTGTTATAGGCGAGTTATTCGCGTTTATATCTAAGTCCCCCTAACCGCGACCGGAAATGTTGATTTTTAAAAAGTGTCCGAAATAGGCAAACTATGGTATCATTAGAAAGGTCTCTTGGTGGGGAGTTGAATGCTGGAATCCGATTTTTGATAGATCTTGTTATAGGCGAGTTATTCGCGTTTATAGTTAACCACATCTAACCTCAACTTAAAATGTTGATTTTTAAAAAGTGTCAGAAATAGGCAAACTATGGTATCATTAGAAAGGTCTCTTGGTGGGGAGTTTAATGCTGAAATCCGTTTTCGGATTGCTCTATTTGTTGTCGAGTTATTCCCGTTATTAGCTAAGTCCCCCTAACCGCGACCAAAAATGTGGATTTTTGAAAAGTGTCCGAAATAGGCAAACTATGGTATCATTAGAAAGGTCTCTTGGTGGGGAGTTGAATGCTGAAATCCGTTTTTTGATAGCTCTTGTTATTGGCGAGTTATTCGCGTTTATAGCTAACCGCGACCCAAAATGTATATTTTAAAAAAGTGTCGGAAATACGCAAACTATGGTATCATTAGAAAGGTCTCTTTGTAATGAGTTGAAAACTGCAATCCGTTTTTTGATAGCTCTTGTTATAGGCGAGTTATTCGCGTTTATAGCTAAGTCCCCCTAACCGCGACCCAAAATGTTGATTTTTAAAAAGTGTTCGAAATAGACAAACTATGGTATCATTAGAAAGGTCTCTTGGTGGGGAGTTGAATGCTGAAATCCGTTTTTTGATAGATCTTGTTATAAGCGAGTTATTCGCGATTAAAGTTAACCACATCTAACCTCAACTTAAAATGTTGATTTTTGAAAAGTGTCCGAAATAGACAAACTATGGTATCATTAGAAAGGTCTCTTGGTGGGGAGTTGAATGCTGAAATCTGTTTTCGGATTGCTCTATTTGTTGTCGAGTTATTCCCGTTATTAGCTAAGTCCCCCTAACCGCGACCAAAAATGTGGATTTTTGAAAAGTGTCCGAAATAGGCAAACTATGGTATCATTAGAAAGGTCTCTTTGTGGGGAGGTGAACACTGCAATCTGTTTTTTGATAGCTCTTGTTATAGGCGAGTTATTTGCGTTTAAAGTTAACCACATCTAACCTCAACTTAAAATGTTGATTTTTAAAAAGTGTCAGAAATTGGCAAACCATGGTATCCTTAGAAAGGTCTCTTTGTGGGGAGTTGAACACTGCAATCCGTTTTTTGATAGCTCTTGTTATAGACCAGTTATTCGCGTTTATAGCTAAGTCCCCCTAACCGCGACCCAAAATGTTGATTTTTAAAAAGTGTCAGAATTTGGCAAACTATGGTATTATTAGGAATGTCTCTTTATGGGGAGTTGAACAGTGCAATCCGTTTTTTGATAGCTCTTGTTATAGGCGAGTTATTCGCGTTTATAGCTAAGTCCCCCTAACCGCGACCCAAAATGTTGATTTTTAAAAAGTGTCCAAAATAGGCAAACTATGGTATCATTAGAAAGGTCTCTTTGTGGTGAGTTGAACACTGCAATCCGTTTTTTGATAGCTCTTGTTATTGGCGAGTTATTCGCGTTTATAGCTAAGTCCCCCTAACCGCAACCCAAAATGTAGATTTTTAAAAAGTGTCAGAAATTGGCAAACTATGGTATTATTAGAAAGGTCTCTTTGTGGGGAGTTGAACACTGCAATCCGTTTTTTGATAGCTCTTGTTATAGGCGAGTTATTCGCGTTTATAGCTAAGTCCCCCTAACTGCGACCCAAAATGTTGATTTTTAAAAAGTGTCAGAAATTGGCAAACTATGGTATCATTAGGTCTCTTGGTGGGGAGTTGAACACTGCAATCCGTTTTTTGATAGCTCTTGTTACATGCGAGTTATTCGCGTTTAAATTTAACCACATCTAACCTCAACTTAAAATGTTGATTTTTCAAAAATGTATCCGAAATAGGCAAACTATGGTATCATTAGAAAGGTCTCTTGGTGGAGAGTTGAATGCTGAAATCCGTTTCCGGATTGCTCTATTTGTTGTCGAGTTATTCTCGTTATTAGCTAAGTCCCCCTAACCGCGACCAAAAATGTGGATTTTTAAAAAGTGTCAGAAATTGGCAAACTATGGTATCATTAGGTCTCTTGGTGTGGAGTTGAACACTGCAATCCGTTTTTTGATAGCTCTTGTTATTGGCGAGTTATTCGCGTTTATAGCTAAGTCACCCTAACCGCGACCCAAAATGTTGATTTTTAAAAAGTGTCAGAAACTGGCAAACTATGGCATTATTAGAAAGGTCTCTTTGTGGGGAGTTGAACAGTGCAATCCGTTTTTTGATAGCTCTTGTTATAGGCGAGTTATTCGCGTTTAAAGTTAACCACATCTAACCTCAACTGAAAATGTTGATTTTTAAAAAGTGTCAGAAATTGGCAAACTATGGTATCATTAGAAAGGTCTGTTTGTGGGGAGTTGAACACTGCAATCCGTTTTTTGATAGCTCTTGTTATAGTCGAGTTATTCGCGTTGAAAGTTAACCACATCTAACCTCAACTTAAATGTTGACTTTTTAAAAGTGTTCGAAATAGGCAAACTATGGTATCATTAGAAAGGTCTCTTTGTGGGGAGTTGAACACTACAACGTTTTTTCACAGCTCTTTTTATATGCGACTTATTCGCGTTCTTAGCTAAGTCCCCCTAACCGCGACCCAAAATGTTGA
>NC_049991.1:9274715-9282706 GCF_000003815.2 Branchiostoma floridae | reverse complement strand
TGTGGGGAGTTGAACACTACAATCCGTTTTTTCATAGCTCTTGTTTTTGGCGAGTTATTTCCGTTCTTAGCTAAGTCCCCCTAACCGCGACCCAAAATGTTGATTTTGAAAAAGTGTCCGAAATAGGCAAACTATGGTATTATTAGAAAGGTCTCTTTGTGGGGAGTTGAACACTGCAATCCGTTTTTTGATACCTCTTTTTATTGGCGAGTTTTCGCGTATATAGCTAAGTCCCCCTAACTTCAGACGAAAATGTTGATTTTAAAAAGTGTCAGAAATTGGCAAACTATGGTATTATTAGAAAGGTCTCTTTGTGGGGAGTTGAACAGTGCAATCCGTTTTTTGATAGCTCTTGTTATAGGCGAGTTATTCGCGTTTATAGCTAAGTCCCCCTAACTGCGACCCAAAATGTTGATTTTTAAAAAGTGTCAGAAATTGGCAAACTATGGTATCATTAGGTCTCTTGGTGGGGAGTTGAACACTGCAATCCGTTTTTTGATAGCTCTTGTTACATGCGAGTTATTCGCGTTTAAATTTAACCACATCTAACCTCAACTTAAAATGTTGATTTTTCAAAAATGTATCCGAAATAGGCAAACTATGGTATCATTAGAAAGGTCTCTTGGTGGAGAGTTGAATGCTGAAATCCGTTTCCGGATTGCTCTATTTGTTGTCGAGTTATTCTCGTTATTAGCTAAGTCCCCCTAACCGCGACCAAAAATGTGGATTTTTAAAAAGTGTCAGAAATTAACTATGGTATTATTAGAAAGGTCTCTTTGTGGGGAGTTGAACAGTGCAATCCGTTTTTTGATAGCTCTTGTTATAGGCCAGTTATTCGCGTTTATAGCTAAGTCACCCTAACCGCGACCCAAAATGTTGATTTTTAAAAAGTGTCAGAAACTGGCAAACTATGGCATTATTAGAAAGGTCTCTTTGTGGGGAGTTGAACAGTGCAATCCGTTTTTTGATAGCTCTTGTTATAGGCGAGTTATTCGCGTTTAAAGTTAACCACATCTAACCTCAACTGAAAATGTTGATTTTTAAAAAGTGTCAGAAATTGGCAAACTATGGTATCATTAGAAAGGTCTGTTTGTGGGGAGTTGAACACTGCAATCCGTTTTTTGATAGCTCTTGTTATAGTCGAGTTATTCGCGTTGAAAGTTAACCACATCTAACCTCAACTTAAAATGTTGACTTTTAAAAAGTGTTCGAAATAGGCAAACTATGGTATCATTAGAAAGGTCTCTTTGTGGGGAGTTGAACACTACAATGAACACTACAATCCGTTTTTTGATAGCTCTTGTTATAGGCGAGTTATTCGCGTTTAAAGTTAGCCACATCTAACCTCAACTTTAAATGTTGATTTTTAAAAAGTGTCCGAAATTGGCAAACTATGGTATTATTAGAAATGTCTCTTTGTGGGGAGTTGAACACTGCAATCCGTTTTTTGATAGCTCTTGTTATAGTCGAGTTATTCGCGTTGAAAGTTAACCACATCTAACCTCAACTTAAAATGTTGACTTTTAAAAAGTGTTCGAAATAGGCAAACTATGGTATCATTAGAAAGGTCTCTTTGTGGGGAGTTGAACACTACAACGTCGTCGAAGATTACGGACTGACAAGTCGTCAAGGATTGCGGACTGACAACCGCATAAGAGGTTTACCTCTTCAATGTCTACCTTTCTTCATCCAAGAAGCTGTGTCCGGCATCCTCGGGCACCGCCACCTCCCACGGAGTATTCCTTTGCTACATGGAACGTGCGAGGTCTGACATCAGCAACAAAGAGAGAGACTCTCGGAACAGACTGTGAACACTATAGCATCGATATGGCATGCATCCAAGAAACAAAAGTAATCAGCCAATCTGAACAACTTCTTCAAACAGGTCACAAGCTGATCCTTATGGAGCAGAAGAAGTCGACCCACCATGGGTTGGGCTTTGTGATAGGACCCAGGCTACAGAACTTTGTGCTTAGCTACGGGCGCATCAGTGACCGCATTGCTACAATGGACCTGTCTCTCCCACAAAGAAACGGCAAAACCACCAAGTGCCGCATTGTAAACGTCTATGGCCCAACAACAGAAAAAGCACAAGAAAATCCATCTCTTGTGGAGGCACTGTATGATGAGCTCAGCAACGCCATCAAGGTGCCCTCCAGATGGCTACTTTTCGTATGCGGCGATTTTAACGCCAAACTTGGGAAACTAAGCCGGACAGATCACGATGTAGGACTAAATCAATGCATTGGCTCATATGGAATGGGTAAAAGAAATGACAATGGCAGAGCACTAGCATCCTTCATCAGTGCCCACGGGCTCTTTGTCACCAACACAGCATTTAAACATCCTGTACGCCACCGTACCTCCTGGGTGGGGCACATTGCAACTCCCAAATGAGCTACAGGCACAAGGGCAACAACAGCAGTCTTTAACCAGATAGACTTCGTTCTGTGTAAAATGAACTGCAAACCCCTGCTCAAAGACTCCCGTACGTATGGAGGCACTGACCTCAATTCAGATCACAAGCCGGTAGTTACACGGGTCAGAATGGACACTGCCTGCCTAGTGCATAGACAGAAGAGAGAGAAAGGCCAGGTCAGATATGACCTTGCAAGGCTCACAAATGACCCCGCCACACAAGCTCAATACAGGGAAGACCTACAAGAGCAAACAGCAAATGCTCACTACGACAAGGACCCAAACAAAGCCCTGCATACCTTGCTAAATTGCATGCACACATCTGCTGCCAACATCCTAGGGGTGCTCAAAAGCAACAAACACAGACAGCATACTGAAGACCCCCAAGTTGCAAAACTGTCTGAGAAGCAAAAAGCATTACGACTACGCATATACCAAAAAGGGAAGAGCATAGACCGAAGTGCTATGAGAAAAGAACGTAACGCCATCCTCCGGCAGATAGGCAAACGACTGAAAGAACTTGAGATTAAAAGAGCAGATGACCTAGCAAATGAAATTTCTTCCACAGATGACTGTAGCAAAATGTTCAGGGCAGCCCGTGCTCTCAAAGTTGGAAACCACACTCCATCACTGCTAGTTCACAATGCTGAGGGTAACTTCATTGCCACAGATAAGGGCAAGGCAGACGCCATAAGACAATGGTTCTTCCAGCAGTTTACCGACCCAAACGGGGACAAACTGGACGCTTTCCAAGGTAACCCTAGGCCTCTTGAAGTCCCAATAACAGAGGACGAAGTCAAGAAGGCCATAAAATCCTTGAGAAATGGGCGCTCACCAGGACCTGATGGAATCAGCAATGAGCTATTCAAATATGGAAGTGACATTACAGCCCCAGTTCTAACATCCATCTTGAATCACGCCTTCGAGCATCACCACCCAATAGATGCTATTGGAGAAGGGACGCTAATCGCCCTGCCCAAACCCAAAAAGCCTCCTGGTCCCCCTGCAAACCTGCGACCTATTGCCCTCCTGAATAGTATCCGGAAGATCTTGTCCACTGTTACACTCTACCGCATCAGAGACAAGATTGACAACTTCACCGGGCCATATCAGAGCGGATTTAAAAGGGGTCGCAGCTGCGCAGACATAGTGTGGGCCCAACGTATGCTCGTCTCCGTTGTCATGTCCAAACACTGGGACTTTCACAAAATGGGCATTGACATGTCCCGTGCCTTTGACACTATTAAACGATCAAAAATCCTAGAAGTGTTAAAACAAGCTGGATGCAATGACGATGAACTGAGACTCGTAAGGCTACTGCTGTCTGATACCAAACTGAAGGTACGCGTCAAGTCAACCCATTCAGCAGACTTTGAAACGACCATTGGATCACCACAAGGAGATAGCCTGTCTCCAGTGTTGTTCACCTGCTACCTCGCAGCTGCACTGGAAACGGTACGGAGATCTTCTGCAAGACCCAATCCACCTGTCTCTACACTAGGCATGCCCCTAGAAATGGAGTATGCGGATGACGTGGACTTTCTAGATGAGGAAAGAGATCCACTAGAAAGTCTCCTACCTGTGGCAGCAAAGAATCTAAGAGACTCAAATCTGTTTGTTAATGAAGGTAAAACAGAGTTTACACATGTCTACCTGGCAGACAAACCACAACGGGGAGAAGAGGAATGGAGGAAAAGTAAGATACTGGGTTCCCTCCTCTGTAGTTCTGCCGATGTAGAAGCACGCTGCATCATGGGCAACATTGCTTTTAGATCCTTCTGCAAGATCTGGGTCCGAAGATCCAGCATTCCTTTGGCAAAGAAGCTACAGCTGTACAATGCATGCTGTGTGTCCATCATGCTATATAACTGCAACAGCTGGGCAGCACCAAAGGCAGTCACAGAGAAGTTAGACGTCTGCCACAGGAAACATCTGCGTGCAATCACAGGTCTCCAATGGCCAAAGAGCATGGTATCCAACAACACCCTGTACCGTATCTGTAACACCACACCTCTCTCCGAAAAAGCCGAGCAGGCAAGGTGGTCTACGTTTGGACACATCCTCAGGATGCCACAAGACACACCTGCACAAAAAGCCCTTGAATATGCCATACTAGGTTCAAATAGATTCAAGGCACGCAAGGGAAGACACTGTGTCAACCTGCTCAGCCTGCTGAAAGCAGACCTAAAGCACAGAGGTCGAGCTTTTCCTACAACGGCAAAGAAACTCCAAGAGCTAAGGAAGCTTGCAGGATGCAAGGAACAATGGAAAAGGATGAAGAAAGACTGAATGCAGCTATAGGACTTTCCAGACTATAGATGCAGAACACAGTGACTGATGATGATGAACACTACAATCCGTTTTTTGATAGCTCTTGTTATAGGCGAGTTATTCGCGTTTAAAGTTAGCCACATCTAACCTCAACTTTAAATGTTGATTTTTAAAAAGTGTCCGAAATTGGCAAACTATGGTATTATTAGAAATGTCTCTTTGTGGGGAGTTGAACACTGCAATCCGTTTTTTCATAGCTCTTGTTATAGGCCAGTTATTCGCGTTTATAGCTAAGTCCCCCTAACCGCGACCCAAAATGTTGATTTTTAAAAAGTGTCCAAAAAAGGCAAACTATGGTATCATTAGAAAGGTCTCTTTGTGGCGAGTTGAATACTGCAATCCGTGTTTTGATAGCTCTTGTTACAGGCGAGTTATTCGCGTTTAAATTTAACCACATCTAACCTCAACTTAAAATGTTGATTTTTAAAAAGTGTCCGACATTGGCAAACTATGGTATCATTAGAAAGGTATCTTTGTGGGGAGTTGAACACTGCAATCCGTTTTTTGATAGCTCTTGTTATTGGCGAGTTATTCGCGTTTATAGCTAAGTCCCCCTAACCGCGACCGAAAATGTTGATTTTTAAAAAGTGTCAGAAATTGGCAAACTATGGTATTATTAGAAAGGTCTCTTTGTGGGGAGTTGAACAGTGCAATCCGTTTTTTGATAGCTCTTGTTATAGGCGAGTTATTCGCGTTTATAGCTAAGTCCCCCTAACTGCGACCCAAAATGTTGATTTTTAAAAAGTGTCAGAAATTGGCAAACTATGGTATCATTAGGTCTCTTGGTGGGGAGTTGAACACTGCAATCCGTTTTTTGATAGCTCTTGTTACATGCGAGTTATTCGCGTTTAAATTTAACCACATCTAACCTCAACTTAAAATGTTGATTTTTCAAAAATGTATCCGAAATAGGCAAACTATGGTATCATTAGAAAGGTCTCTTGGTGGAGAGTTGAATGCTGAAATCCGTTTCCGGATTGCTCTATTTGTTGTCGAGTTATTCTCGTTATTAGCTAAGTCCCCCTAACCGCGACCAAAAATGTGGATTTTTAAAAAGTGTCAGAAATTGGCAAACTATGGTATCATTAGGTCTCTTGGTGGGGAGTTGAACACTGCAATCCGTTTTTTGATAGCTCTTGTTATTGGCGAGTTATTCGCGTTTATAGCTAAGTCCCCCTAACCTCGACTTAAAATGTTGATTTTTAAAAAGTGTCAGAAATTGGCAAACTATGGTATCATTAGAAAGGTCTCTTTGTGGGGAGTTGAAAACTGCAATCCGTTTTTTGATAGCTCTTGTTATTGGCGAGTTATTCGCGTTTATAGCTAAGTCCCCCTAACCGCGACCCAAAATGTTGATTTTTAAAAAGTGTCCGAAATAGGCAAATTATGGTATCATTGGAAAGGTCTCTTTGTGGGAAGTTGAACACTGCAATCCGTTTTTTGATAGCTCTTGTTATAGGCGAGTTATTTGCGTTCAAATTAAACCACATCTAACCTCAACTTAAAATGTTGATTTTTAAAAAGTGTCAGAAATTGGCAAACTATGGTATTATTAGAAAGGTCTCTTTGTGGGGAGTTGAACAGTGCAATCCGTTTTTTGATAGCTCTTGTTATAGGCGAGTTATTCGCGTTTATAGCTAAGTCCCCCTAACTGCGACCCAAAATGTTGATTTTTAAAAAGTGTCAGAAATTGGCAAACTATGGTATCATTATGTCTCTTGGTGGGGAGTTGAACACTGCAATCCGTTTTTTGATAGCTCTTGTTACAGGCGAGTTATTGGCGTTTAAATTTAACCACATCTAACCTCAACTTAAAATGTTGATTTTTCAAAAATGTATCCGAAATAGGCAAACTATGGTATCATTAGAAAGGTCTCTTGGTGGAGAGTTGAATGCTGAAATCCGTTTCCGGATTGCTCTATTTGTTGTCGAGTTATTCTCGTTATTAGCTAAGTCCCCCTAACCGCGACCAAAAATGTGGATTTTTAAAAAGTGTCAGAAATTGGCAAACTATGGTATCATTAGGTCTCTTGGTGGGGAGTTGAACACTGCAATCCGTTTTTTGATAGCTCTTGTTATTGGCGAGTTATTCGCGTTTATAGCTAAGTCCCCCTAACCTCGACTGAAAATGTTGATTTTTAAAAAGTGTCAGAAATTGGCAAACTATGGTATCATTAGAAAGGTCTCTTTGTGGGGAGTTGAAAACTGCAATCCATTTTTTGATAGCTATTGTTATAGGCCAGTTATTCGCGTTTATAGCTAAGTCCCCCTAACCGCGACCTAAAATGTTGATTTTTAAAAAGTGTCCAAAATAGGCAAACTATGGTATCATTAGAAATGTCTCTTTGTGGGGAGTTGAATACTGCAATCCGTGTTTTGATAGCTCTTGTTACAGGCGAGTTATTCGCGTTTAAATTTAACCACATCTAACCTCAACTTAAAATGTTGATTTTTAAAAAGTGTCCGACATTGGCAAACTATGGTATCATTAGAAAGGTATCTTTGTGGGGAGTTGAACACTGCAATCCGTTTTTTGATAGCTCTTGTTATTGGCGAGTTATTCGCGTTTATAGCTAAGTCCCCCTAACCGCGACCGAAAATGTTGATTTTTAAAAAGTGTCAGAAATTGGCAAACTATGGTATCATTAGGTCTCTTGGTGGGGAGTTGAACACTGCAATCCGTTTTTTGATAGCTCTTGTTACATGCGAGTTATTCGCGTTTAAATTTAACCACATCTAACCTCAACTTAAAATGTTGATTTTTCAAAAATGTATCCGAAATAGGCAAACTATGGTATCATTAGAAAGGTCTCTTGGTGGAGAGTTGAATGCTGAAATCCGTTTCCGGATTGCTCTATTTGTTGTCGAGTTATTCTCGTTATTAGCTAAGTCCCCCTAACCGCGACCAAAAATGTGGATTTTTAAAAAGTGTCAGAAATTGGCAAACTATGGTATCATTAGGTCTCTTGGTGGGGAGTTGAACACTGCAATCCGTTTTTTGATAGCTCTTGTTATTGGCGAGTTATTCGCGTTTATAGCTAAGTCCCCCTAACCTCGACTTAAAATGTTGATTTTTAAAAAGTGTCAGAAATTGGCAAACTATGGTATCATTAGAAAGGTCTCTTTGTGGGGAGTTGAAAACTGCAATCCGTTTTTTGATAGCTCTTGTTATTGGCGAGTTATTCGCGTTTATAGCTAAGTCCCCCTAACCGCGACCCAAAATGTTGATTTTAAAAAGTGTC
>NC_049991.1:9273992-9274615 GCF_000003815.2 Branchiostoma floridae | reverse complement strand
AGTTTTAAATTTTACCTGCCAGATTTATTTAAAATTCTAAAGGGACACCAATTGGTTCCAAGATACAGGGATATCAAACTTACAATTGGGTACAAGATACAAGGATTTCAAACTTACCGCCACTATTGCTAATGTAGTAGAGACGGGCTTTCTGTTACTAAACTAAATGAGGCAGGTAAACTTTGAAGGTCAGCTATGATAGCTAACAGTCTAGCACTTCTTACAAAAGTTTTAAATTTTACCTGCCAGATTTAACTAACCTCCCACAGGAACACTAATTGGGTACAAGAGACTAGGATTTCAAACTTCCCGCCACTATTGCTAATGTAGTAGAGACGGGCTTTCTGTTACTAAACTAAATGAGGCAGGTAAACTTTGAAGGTCAGCTATGATAGGTAACAGTCTAGCACTTCTTACAAAAGTTTCAAATTTTACCTGCCGGATTTAATTAACCTCCCACGGGGACACTACTAAAGTAATTGGGTACAAGATACTAGGATTTCAAACTTCCCGCCACTTTTGCTAATGTAGTAGAGACGGGCTTCCTGTTACTAAAATAAATGAGGCAGGTAAACTTTGAAGGTCAGCTATGATAGCTAACAGTCTAGCACTTCTTACAAAAG
>NC_049991.1:9272610-9273453 GCF_000003815.2 Branchiostoma floridae | reverse complement strand
CTGTAGAGTGTCTTGCAGCCTTTGTTTCAATGAAATGATTTTCTAATCTCCTCTTGCTTTGTGGTGCCGACATCCTGCAGGCTGTAGGGGCAAGTAATCAGCGACGGACGGCAATCAGCGAACCAGCACAAAAAGAAATGGCAGACAAAAAAGGATATGGTGCCACGAAAGGCCCCAGAAGCAGAGCATGCTACTGCAACATTTACTACCATTTGCAACATCAAATATGCTTATATATGCCATCTCTCATGTCTTGTAGGACACTCCACGGCAGACAAACGCACAGGACTGTGGCATGTTTGTCCTCAAGGTGGCAGAGTACGTGAGCAGAGACGCACGCTTCAACTTCGAACAGGTAAAAAACAAATATCCAGCATAGTATCACAATGATGGCAGTGGTTCTTGTGGGAAATAAAGATATGTGCCAAAGTGTTTGGTTTTCTCAATACCACTACCAAAAAAGCGATATTTGATGGCTCAATAGGCGTTCTCCTACCTAAAGTGTAGGTATGGTGTGAACTAGGAGTGTGTACCGGTACAGAAAATTCATGTAGAGGTACAGTCCAGGTCCAGAGGACCAGAATCAGGGTCTGACCTACTTGTGAAAACTTGTGGATGGACCATACTCAAAACAAAGGAATCTGTGCAGTATCCGACTTCTACTGGCGTTTCAAAAAAAAAATCAGATCTTCATGTGAAAGACAGTAACGTCTCTGTTAACTCTCAGACCATGTTTGACTGTAGAAACTTGGTAAAAATGACTGTAAACTCTTCTTCGCTTTTGTTATTTTCTTAGGTCGGAAAGTCCCAAAACACGTGAACGGCTGTCGGTATACCTAAGAG
>NC_049991.1:9271692-9272510 GCF_000003815.2 Branchiostoma floridae | reverse complement strand
CAAGTTTACCTCATTACCGTTTCAACTATCAACCTACAAATACTTTAATAGATCTAGGATATCAATTGCTAAATATTTGGGCTTGACATATGGTGATATCTCCTTAAAAATGAGTCAAAATCCTTTAGCATGTGACTGTGGGCTTTACGAACTGATGCTGAACTTGGAGGTCGCGAAAGAAGGCGTCCTTTACACAAAGACTGATTTCCAAGACATGGAATGCGCATTTCCCGATGCACTCGGTGGTAGAAGGGTAGTAGACATTAGCCCTTCTGAGTTGTGGTGTTCCGATGAGTGCTACAATAGACCATACTATTGCTTCTGCTTTGAGCATGAAGGTGAAATGTACAAGTCAACATTTCCGTGGTGTAACCCAGAACGAAAGGCATGTCCCTCAGAATGCTCGTGCTCCTTGCAAGGACGTCTTCACTCTTCTACTGCACCTTATAATGAGTTAGTAAACTGTGCACGGAGGAACTTGTCTTCTATCCCAGATGACATTTCGAACGTCACAACAATCCTTCATTTGGAAGGGAATCACCTAAGGGTCATCAGTCAAGTGGTTCTTCCCAAATTTTTGATGATACGAGAACTTTACTTAAATGACAATGAAATTGCATATGTTGGCACGATGACGTTCAGCAACTTCAGTTCACTTGAAATCCTTCGGCTCGACGGATACAACATCTCCCAGATAAACAGCAAAGTTTTCCAGTCTCTCTACAATCTACGAGAACTGTACCTCAACCATTCAGGGGTGCGATTACTGGGAGAGGACACATTCCACGACCTTGAAAAGTTACAGAAACTACATTTAG
>NC_049991.1:9269185-9270099 GCF_000003815.2 Branchiostoma floridae | reverse complement strand
ACTAAAAGTGTGCTACCCAAGTAGAAAGTACACTAAGTCTAGTCTTGTAGTATTGCAGTGCTCTTCAAAAAGCTGCAAGAGAAATGCCTTAGACTCTGACGTGGTAAAATTCTATTTGTAATTTTACCTTAGAAACATTAAATAAAGCCAAAAGAAAATATAGTAGGGGGTCTAAAGATAACAGTTTGGTGAACCACTTACTCTCAACATCTCTTATGGTAACTGTTTTATCATAGTGTAGTAATGTATACGTATCGAATTGAATGACCAGAAGTGGCACTTATGACTTATAGCCCTTATATTTGTGTAATCAATAAGATTGAATATCAGGCGACAATTGAATCGTGTACATTGTACTTTTGCGATTTTGTACATATATTCAGCAGTTAGGATTGATTTAACTACATATATTAACGACACCTTGGATGACATCTACACAAACGTAATGTACTACAATGTAAAATGAAACATAAATTCTGAGTCGTTCTGATTATTTAGTATATTTTTAAAAGTTTATGATTTTTATTAGAATTTTGGTCGTTTTTTTCTTGTTCGTAGTAAATAAAGCGTTAAATGTGAAGTATTAAAAGCAATTTGCGTTTGTTTATATTTCTTCAAGTAATGTGAAACTACTTTCATAATTGCCTTCGCCAGTATGGCAGAAGGTTATGCAAACGGTTTGTTTGTTTGTTTGTTTTGTTTGAACCTTTATTTATTTTGGTTTCGCTAGGACTTGTTGAGTCTATATGTAGGTCAAAAGCAAATAACTCAAAAAGTTATGGATGGATCTTCATGATATTTGCTAGGTGTGTAGCGGTTGTGGAAGGAAGGTCAAGTTCGAAAATGGTATACCTGGCGTTTACCTACTGGTCCCTGGAGAGCTTTGTACGTAAGTGCGTTTGGCTGTAGACTAT
>NC_049991.1:9267134-9269085 GCF_000003815.2 Branchiostoma floridae | reverse complement strand
CTCAAGGTAAAGCAAATAGACAAGAGGGACAAGAGCTTTTTCGCTTTTTTTTGTAGAAATCTTTATACAACATTTCAGAGAGCATACAAAAGAAGGAGGAAAGAAAAGGGGATGTGTCAAGCTATCCACGACAGGATACTTGTCCGCCGAGCTCCCACCTACCCACTCCTGCCAACTTGACACATCCAAATAAAAAAGACCCCAAGCTAATCACGGAGGCCTTCCCTGACCTACTTACCCAAGTGTTGACCAAACAACAGGTGTGGGGTCTATTTGCCTGAAGCGCACTTCATTGTATGGCGAGTGGGTAGAGCAAAGTTTGTTGACCCTTTCCTAGAAAGACTATCACATTCATCGTGCGCCAAATAGCAGTTTACGGTCTGATCAGATTCGCCATACGATCGCAGTCTAACAATTCTTGGGGGTAGCCCTGCATGTGACCGGAACGAACTTGACCTTTATCCCCCCCCAATACCTACCCACAAACCAAATACCATCCGTGAGGCAAATTATATTCATGATACACAAACCTCACACTTGCTAGCTTTCCCGAAATCACCGACGAGTTTTTACCGAACTCACTCGGAATACACTTCAGTACCATTCGGGCCCGAGTTGAAGACATCCTACTATTCACACCCCATTTCTACTGGTGTCTGCAACCGCTGAGTGACCAAACATTGGAATTTACAAGTCACTCAACGAATTTCATAGATAAAGAACGATTTTAGAATATTTGTGTCTTTTGTTGCATTTTGAATCATTCTTTTACATGTTGCATTCTTTAAATCAGGGGTCTCACAAACCCAATGAGTATGAGCGTTATAAGGTCCCTCAGGGATCGCCGTATGGTTGAAATGGGTCATGCAGACACCGAATCACCAATACCTGTGTCAGCGCGGGCGATGCTCACACCTGTATGTTATACCCCCCCTCACATTTGGCGAAAATCGATCGGAGGACGATTCTGCGGCAATCGCCCGAGCCTCGCTTATAATAATAACAGTATTAAACAACAATTGTACCAGGTACAAAGTATGGCTTTTATGCGACAGGGACGGTTTTCAGGTAAAAAATACGAGCAACCCTAGCTCTGTCGATTTTGAATATGACCGACCTTCCATCGATACGGCCGAAGATCGTGGATGATGTGACGGGTATTAGGGCGTGGTCACATAGGTCGTGCAATCGTCGTACGATCGCTAACTTCTTGCATTTTTGAGGGCAAATATGTGAATCTCCTGCAAAGTTCAACTGTCTTGGTACATAAAATGCTGTTATGAATCGATGGTTGGTTCTGTCACAATTTGCTTGGAAATCAGATGGCATCAAAATCGTATGACGACCGCACGACCTATGTAACCGAGCCCTTACAGTAACAGAAAGTTACGTACTAAACGGTCTATACAAACGACAGAGAGCTACTGATGAAATGAGTGTATAAACAACAGTACATAAAACGTAGGTTCTCACGTTTCTAGCCTCCGTGACCATCCGTACGCTGTGTGGCGGCAGCTTTTAATAAAGAATTTGCGCTGACTACAAGTTACTGAAACAACTGGACTTTGGTACCGGGCAAACAACGTCCGATCGCGGGATACGACATGCCCGAGTTACTGTGACCGACCTTAAGATTCATGCTGAACTTTTGTTCAACTCGTACACAATGCTATCAGTGCTATTTATTCAGGTATGACGCGCAGATAATGCACGTGTGTGGGACAAGTGAGTGAGAGTGAGCTACACTCCAAACATGGTTTATGCGGACAAGTTGTATCCACTTTGATATGCTGTATTTACCCACGTACACGGACGTACCAGTATTATGGATATACTACTATGTAACTTTGCCCAACAGACACAACGGCAAGGAACGGCAAGAAAACCCGGACGTTCGGTTGCAGTACCATCAACAGCCGCTAGTTCAAGTCTCCCTTTGTTTGAAGCGACA
>NC_049991.1:9265076-9267034 GCF_000003815.2 Branchiostoma floridae | reverse complement strand
TAGTAGTAATTGGCCTAAAAGTGAACTAACCGACCCGGCGGTGATAGCTGGATAGACTGCAAAAGACTGATTGAAAACCCATGACAACTTATTCGTCCCTATTTGGTCAAATTCTTCTCTCTTTTTTTCATCCAGCCAGCTGACACGTCTGCTTGGAGACTATACCTCTATACTCACACCCACACGTCGGTAAACCATTTGTTCTGACGTAACTGTCTTTTTTCTAGGGCCCTGGAGAAGATGATGTTTTGAGAAAAGATTAGAAGATTGTACCGATATAGTTAAGAGTTGTCATAGTCAGCGGCACTAGCATCCGCTGTTATCACACCGATTGTAAGTAGGGATTACCCCAATTTGTTCTTATGTAACTGTTTTATGGGGGAGGGCGGGACCGGGGCAAGGGGGTTTGCAAGGGACTGGGTAACGTTAACGAGGGGGGGCAGAATAATTTGACAGAGAAACTGGTTGCCCCAAAACCTAAGAGACCTAAAAGATCGCTAGCCTACCGTGGACCCAATGTCTGGAACAACCTACCACCAGACACACGTATGGGTCCAAATCTGACCTGATTCAAACCTCTTGAAGTAAAAGAAATGACCAAACGAACGGACACGGACTATAAACACTAAGCTTTCGATCTACTTTATGTTTTGTACTATGTATATGTAATGGTATATGTTGATAGGTCTAACAACACTTGATTCAATCTATATCTGTGTTATATTTTATCTGACCCTTACCTCCCCCATGACCTCAATGAAAAGCGGCCTACAGGTCGATTTGAGCTTTTCATGAATAGATAAAGGTTAAAACAAATTATAAGTTGGGATTACAAGAATTTGTAAGACGAAGTGCACTTCACGGTTCATTGTGATATGTATGCTAATGATAAAAATATTCTATCTAATTACATAGAAAGTAGATTCCCTTATTTTAGACACACGAGTAGCACTGACAAGTTCATATTCCTCATGCGTTTTGACAAACCAACCACTAAACCCATACTGTCCTATATTTTCACCATTACCAAGAAGCGAGAAGAAGCCGAACTTATGAGTTAGACAAGATTTGTGATACTTTTATATGTATGTATGTTTTGACTTGTTGTGACCTGTACTTAGCTCGATTGGGCAAAACTGTACAATTAAGGTCTTTATTCATAGAACCGTTGCGGGGGTGCAAGGGACTGAGCTTTTGTTTTGTTTTGACATAACCGTTTATATGGGGGAGGGGGCCGGGGGGTTGGAAAGGGACTGGGCTAGGTAAGGTGCAAGAAGGGAGAACACAAATTGACCAAGAAAGGGGCATTTTATGGGGAGAGGGGGGTAAGGAGGTCGGTAAGGGACAGACTAGAGAAAAGAGCAAGGAAAGAAAAGAATGAATTCACGGGGAAGATTGTAATATCACATTTCAAAGTTGTCCTATTTAGTGGCACTAGCATACACTTTTCTCACACCAATAAGTTGGGATTACAACAATTTTCTGACATAACCGTTTAATTGGGAGAGCTAGGGAGGGGGGATAGGAAGGGGTAGAATAAATTGACTGAAGAGTGTAATAATGTAATATTTTAAAGTTGTCCTCTTTTAGTGGCAGTAGCATATGCTATTTTCACGCCCATGACTTTGTATTACAACAATTTGTTCTGGCATAACCGTTTATGGGGGGGGGGGGTAAGGGGGTTGGCAAGGGACTGACTAGGGAAAAGAGCAAGGAAAAGATAGAAGAATAAGTTGACGGAGAAGATTATAATCACATCTTAAAGTTTTCATATTTAGTGGCACCATGTAACCTCCTTGGTGGCACTAGCAAACACTTTTCTTACATCCATTAGTTGGGACTACAGCATTTTCTTCGGAGTTCTGACATAACCATTCAATAGGGAGGAGGCAATTGCATATATCATATTATGTGTCCGAAATTTGGTGCAATATTCTATCGGACTTTGGTGCAGTCCA
>NC_049991.1:9264198-9264976 GCF_000003815.2 Branchiostoma floridae | reverse complement strand
CGTGCTAATCCGAAATCGCCCCAGAGCGCGACCTTACCACGCCAGGACACTGACGCCGGAAGCAGCTGGCTGACTGGCGTATACTAGTAACTTTCCAAGCAGTTGTTGGTGGAGTAAAGTGTGACCAGCCCAAAGGTCCCCGCTGGTCCTACCGGCATAAGAGAAGTTGACAATGTTGAAGACTCTACCAACCTGTACATGCTTGCTTGGAGAGTGGGTCATGTAGTCTGGTAGAGCAAAAATGATAAAAGCTCCGTGGGAAGAGTAATGTCAAAGTACAGTTTGCGCAAACTATATTTGACTACTAGTATTGTTTCAATATTAATCTCAAAGGTTTTAATATTGAACACGAGTTTGTAAGCTCCTCACAATTCAGGCAAAAGACACCTTTTGTGCTCACTACACTCCTTCGTCTGAGTTTGGTACTTATTAACTGTTGAATGCGATATGTATGCGAATGATAGAAATACTCTATTTAGTTATATAGAAAGTAGATTCCCTCATTTTAGACACATGAGTAGCACTGACAAGTTTATATTGCTCATGTGTTTTGACAAACCGACAATAGCGAAACCCATACAGTCCTACATTTTCACTATTACCAAGAAGCGAGAAGAAGCCGAACTTTTGTGTTAGACTAGATTTGTGACACTTTTATGTACTAGTATGTATATATCCTGACTTGTTGTGACCTGTACTTAGCCCGGTTTGGCAAAATTGTACAATAAAGGTCTTCATTTATTCATTCATTAACCTTATTGGCCATTGTATGATCTGC
>NC_049991.1:9260739-9262447 GCF_000003815.2 Branchiostoma floridae | reverse complement strand
AAACGTGGGAAGTGGTAAGTACCGCCTCCATACTAACTCGTAGGGAATCCGAGAGATTTTGGAGCACGCAGACACGCCGTAGAACTAACGTGCAGCAAAACTTTGTGTGCCATCGGGCTGCGGATTCACCCCCTGTACACTGTACACCCCTGTACGTGCCAGTACGGGCGGCGCGCCTGCCCTGTACAGCCTGAACGTTTTCAGAAATACGTGGTGGACGTAGCCTCCCAAGAAAACGTACGGACAAATTGGACGTACGGCGGGTTGTGGCCTAAGCTTTATTACCACGTCTATGCGTCTATGAGTAGATACATATACTACGTGGTTTCCTAGCCTTCCTTCTCCAAAGGGCAGATCATGTGCCGCAGATATAAAAAAAATATCACGTAAGATAAAACCAAAATGTCACTGTTCTTTATTGTGCCAATTTTCAAATAAAAATGTCCCTGCTAGAAGGACCAAAAATATAACTTTTCCTTCGTTTTGCCGACACGGCCTAACAAACCAAACACCATAAAACCCAACGTGGAATCAACGTGAGAAGGTCTAATTCTGGCTGAATTGTCCAACATAAAATAGCGCGGTATCGCACAGAGCTGGAACGGATGCGGCTTCAAGGTCAGACCGAAAACGCAGGGTCGAAAAGATAAGGAAAAGCTCCATCTTGGCCAGCTGCTCACCAAGGCACCCTCGCCGGCCTGGAAACAACAAATACTCAGTTGTGAGGTCATTCTTGGAATAGCTGTTTGTTTGTTTGTTTGTTTGTTTGTTTGTTTTGCACACCCGGTAAACCTCCTTATGGCGTAACACACCAGGTTTGTACGTAACGGTACAAGGCAATTTCGGGGCAGATATAACATTACGCTGGGAAATACCCTTACGCTTTTTTATTAGTGAGGTGGGTTCCTTAAAGTACAACATTTTCATATATAAAGGGGTTGGACGATTTAAGCAAGACGATTGTTTTTTTGTTTTTTTTTTGTTGGTCGGTAAGTTGAGAAAAGATTGGAAAAGATTTGTAGATTTTAAGGAAAAGTTTGTTTCTTTCTTAATTGTAATATGAACATTGACAGATAAACTGTAGTTCATTTTCCGCTGCTTTCCCTGGACAGTATTTATATGTTCTTTCGTCAACGGACAGTTTTTTGTACCCGTCCCTCCCAATTTCTCACTTTTACACCTGGGTGAAGTGAGGAAGGATGTGTAAAGTGCCTTTCCCAAGGGCACAACGTCGGGGGCACGGTGAGGATCGAACTCAGAAACTATAGATTCCGAGTCGAACGCTTTACCAGTTACGCCACGCCCGAGGCCACATCTTACAACGATTACAATATTTCAACAAAAACGTACCTGTAGGTATACCGTGTGTAGAATTATGTATATCTCCAGAATCTCCATTGTGAGCCACCTGATGTTGCTCTTCTCCCTGTATGTTCATGGTTTGTTCGAAACTAGAGGGACCGAAATACTGAAAACAGCATAGAGCTTGAGAACGTTTGGCCAACAAAACGTAATATGTCTGGTGGAAAGCTCATACAAATGAAATGATTATTCTTTTAAAAAAATCGTCTACAGCACTTTACATGTTGGTGACTAAAGGGGTTACATGGCAGTTGTAACAAATGTCAAGACAGATTAATATTTTGTTGATCAAACGTAACGTGTGAGCATGCCCACGCAGGGTATCACCACACGTTTGCATCTGTTA
>NC_049991.1:9257789-9258666 GCF_000003815.2 Branchiostoma floridae | reverse complement strand
CCTGAAAATTACCATCACACTACAGTGAGTGATGTTATCTAGTGTTGAATCCATATAGTCCTAGCCCATGGGTGATTATTTAGTCTCCATTCTAGGGTAGTCTGGCCAGTTTTCCGACCCGAAAGCCCGGTGGATAGTAGTTGTTGACTTGGGGATTAGCCGCTTCACGCTCGATTGACAGAAGCAGCATCAAAAACAGCGGGCTGGTAGTCCTCAAGCACCGGGGAGACCAGGCCTAGGGCTGCCAGCCAAGGATCATCTGGGGGTAATTATCGCGATACCAGCTATCGGGATCCCCGGGTTTAATGACATTGTTTAAAATTATACCCATTTCCTGACATTTTCTTTTACATAAGGGATATATGTGTTCATTTTACAATGAGAATGATTAATGAATGAATGAATGAAGACCTTTATTGTACAGTTTTGCCCAACCGAGCTAAGTACAGGTCACAACAAGTCAAGATATATACATATAAAAGTATCACAAATCTAGTCTAACACAAAAGTTCGGCTTCTTCTCGCTTCTTGGTAATGGTGAAAATGTAGGACTGTATGGGTTTCGCTATGTTAATACCAAACATCATACCGACCTTCACCACAGATATACCACCCACTTCCACCTCCTCGGCAACCAGGACAAATCGTATGTCAGGGGCTGTTCAATACACCAGAGCTTCAATCGTGCCGTGAACATCCACCACACTCACAACCTCACGGTAGAGCACAACGTCATCTATAACATCATGAGAGGCTCCTTTTTCCTGGAAGACGGTATTGAGATGGATAACAAAATCCAGTATAACTTGGCTGTTTTCGTCAAATCAAGGTAAGAGCAATAGCCTTAATATTAGATCATTTTCCATTAGTCTAGCTG
>NC_049991.1:9256084-9256979 GCF_000003815.2 Branchiostoma floridae | reverse complement strand
GTCAGTCGGCCGGCATTGCTCTGCCCTATAGCCCGAGGATGACTGTCAACGGAACCACCTTCATCAACCACGATCGCAGCTGTTCAGCCATGAGTGGAGGAACGGATGGTAAGTACTTTTCTTCAATTTGATTTAATTAATTGGTGTAATCATTCAAAGACACAGCTGAGATTATATATTTCGTAAAGTCCCTAAAGTGTATGAATACGATCAGCGTACACGTGGTGGTGGTGCATGTGTTCTGGAATCAATTCTGGAAATTTGAATTACACATGTAGTTAATTGATTGGCCATTTTTGTACCTGACTTAGAACATCCTCTTGTTACCATGTAACGTTACTACTTTGCTGCAAAACGATTGAAAGTGCAGGCTTTTCAAGAGATGACCTGCTATCAGTGATGGCAGGCTTAGGTATAGCTCAGAAGTAACATGCACCCTCGCACGCTCGCACACACACGCGCGCGCACGCAGGCACACACGCGCGCGCAAGAACACACACACACACACACACACACACACACACGTACACACGCACACACACACAAGCACGAACACAAACACGAACACATAGAGATGCAGTTACTGAGATTGTTTTGTCTTTTTACAGGTGGTCCTAATTTCGGGGGTTGGTATTACCGTACGGAGGACCTACATTTCTATGACTCTCCCAACAAAATCCTCTTCCTGTGGGCGCACCAGGCGGTGTTCCTCGACGTGGATGGGTCTCTCAGCGGCACAGTCGAAGCTAGGGTATGTGTGTTTAACTTCTTTATTGTAGCTATAGTAGGTATAAGGAAGAGGTTTTCAGGGATTTTGCTTCATTACCAAGCCCACAGCATATACATTTGGATGACATTTTGAATTTGGATGACATTTGGATGACATTGATTTTTA
>NC_049991.1:9255337-9255821 GCF_000003815.2 Branchiostoma floridae | reverse complement strand
GCGTTAATGGAATAAAATAAATAGGGCAAGCCACTATATGGTATAAAAGTACACACGGGAAGAATAGGTATATGTTTATAGTTTGGGAGAACTACAATTTGCATGAAAATATTTTGTGAATTTACAAATGAGCCCACATCACAACGTGCAAAAAGAACGTGCAAATTATACATTTGCTACTACAGATACATCTGACATATCTGAAATGCATACCCAGTAATGACTAGATCATGTCAATAATGCTAATCTTTAAGATTTTCAAACCTAAGACACTCACTTATAACATGCAACGTTTTACAACCCAGGTAACACCATATAACCCTACCCTTCCACCGGAGTGTGTTGAGGACCCGGCATTCAGCTCCGGACATCCGGGAACTGTGTGCGACCCGTCCGTCGACTTCATCCGCTTTTCCTGGAATAACGCCAAGCCAAGTTCCCTGGAAGGGAAAAATGTCATCATGTCGTCAGACTACGGCTATGA
>NC_049991.1:9254276-9255237 GCF_000003815.2 Branchiostoma floridae | reverse complement strand
TCTCAGTTTTGTTTTTTGTCAACCTCCTTGGTCTCAGCCACAGTGGATGTCTAAAATGTCATCTGCTGCAATTTCCAGTTCTCAGGCCTTGATTGATCTTGATTGGTTCTTGTCATTGTCTGTACTCAAGTACAAAGAAACGAGAAGAACCCGATTTAATGGGGGGAACGCTCTCGTATACTCACGTATACTCGCGCGCGCCCCCCCAAAAGTAAAAGAAATTACAAAATCATTCAAGGCTGCTCAGAAGCATGGCACAGAAGCCTGACTACTAGTGCATCTGGAGTGTGCCACATTTCTTTGGGGAGTTTTTGGGATGCCTGAAAGCTATAAAATGCCATTCCCTGCATTATGCCACACTTCGGTACCGTTTTTCTTCTTTCGGACCCAATAATGCGGGAAATCTGTGAACAGTTCCTTTTCAAGTCCATCCAAATATACTATATAAAGTATCAGGCACGTACTACTGATTGAACTTCGTGTAATGTAAGACTAGGCTGACTTGACGTCGTTGTTTTATTGACTTTTGACCGCTCTACGAAAAAAAAATCACGTTTCAAGTTCAGAGTCTAATGTTTGTGCCCAGTGTGCAGAATGGTATAAAAAAAAGAAAAACTAATCGAAGTCCAAAACTTAAAAGTAAAAAATGAAAAGCTACTCCGAGCCAAGAAGATATTTTTCGTGTGTCAGTATGTAACGTTACTAAGCAAATGCAGAAAGCGAAAATCACACACCAGGAGCACGGTTGGTTCCATGCCAGAACGGTTAAAATCGCGCAATTGAAATATGCCATTTAAGTAATTAATTTTTATATACCTGGAGGATCATGGAGGAATATAGCATTAAATGGCCATGTACTGTCACTCTAGCTAGTCGACTACACCCCGGTCTCGTTCCGTTGCCAAAACGATTGTCTTGAGTGGCGGGGCACAGCAGGTGCTGGTTTTCCAAGCGCTGAATA
>NC_049991.1:9252942-9253854 GCF_000003815.2 Branchiostoma floridae | reverse complement strand
ATATTACACTCCGGACGACTGATTGTGTACTCTATTCTCCCTACTGTCAGTTTGACGTTGCTGGCTGGGGTTCTACGGAAGGTTTTGTTCTCAAGATAGTTGTGTGCAACAACCGTCAACAAAGTAATCTTACCCTCTAATCTGTTGGATTCGTTAGTAGGTTGCAAGGTAAGTCGCGATGCATAGCCAGTAACTAACGATTCTTTAGAAAAAGCCGTTAAATATCCACTTCCGGGTAGTCTTCAATTGCTTGGACATTCCATCCGCCATCTTGCCAGCTCAAAGGTTTGTTATTATGTCATTTTAACGTGACAAATTATCGATGTTTTCACCTTATAGGATAACAGATCTAGCTGGGAATGCATAACTGAGTTTTCGAAAAATGTGGCCGATGGGACTAGGGCAGCCTCGTTGCTAGTATGGAGCCTGTAAATGTAACCATAAATGGGTTGATTGGAACGTGATCATGACGCCAGATTAGCAAGCTGATGCGACCTCATATTACAGAATAACATTCGACCTAGTTTAGAAGATATTCCCCAATAACAATGCTTTACTTTGCCTCAATGCACCATTGTGTAATACCATCACACATTATCGTTCTTAAGAAATGGATTGAAAGTGTGTTTTGGTGAATAAAAGCTTTCAGAGAACGTTTTGTGAAGTAAAAGCTCATCGCCCCCCTCCCCCTGTGAGGGGATGATGGGATAGGCTTTTGTTCATATCGAGGACTCCACGCCACGGAATATCAACATTTTCGCCCCAGTTTTTTCAGGTAATTCGTGTTTTTGCGAAACATGGCTTTGCGGTAGGATACCTACATTGTCAAGGCACAGCGGAAAAGTTTGTAGAAATGTCGAGTTCGTTGTGGTTATTGTTGTTGACCTCCTTTGTTTCCCATGTGCCTGGTTG